>NW_024746240.1:410000-552500 GCF_018991925.1 Homarus americanus
GGAGGAACGGACAAACGCAAAAACTGACAAAAACAATGAGAGGTAAAAATAACATTGTGAGCGATCAGCTGACACCAGGGAGTGGCTAGACCTGTTCAACGAGTATAGTGGTTTCCTGGTAGAGAGAGAGAGAGAGAGAGAGAGAGAGAGAGAGAGAGAGAGAGAGAGCAATAAACAACACCACCTGGCTTTAATAAGTAAACAATGACCAACCCCACCAGCAAGCAAGTACACTTCAAGAGTCACCAATAGGCGTAAACAAGATTATGCAAGTGAGAGTGAGAAGAACTGACCAGTACCATTGCGACACCAATCTAACCCAAACTCAAACCATTAGTAACGTATATGAAACCGTTAGACACCAGTAAAACCCAGTAGAAACCAGTAACAATAAAACAGACCATTTAAATCCAGCAATCACGGTAAAAAAACAAAAAAACAAGCACACACACAAACAAACATAAAAACAAAACACAAAACACAGAAGATAGCAATTAAAAACAAACAGACATCTGGAAAATATCAACGTGTAATAACAGTCTCTCTAGTATAGGTGCAGTCAGTCATCCCCACCTAGCTAAGACAAACATCTCTACCCTTATAACAGGTTCTCGGAGGTGCTAACACAACCAGTCACAGAGTTTAGAGGAAAGGATGACAAACTCGTTCTGTTTACATGACACATCAACCACCCCCTCTCTCTCTCCTTCTCAGCAACAAACTTTTGATTTTTTTATTCTTCCTCTCTCTCTCTCTCTCTCTCTCTCTTTACTCTGTATCTCTTTTATCAACCTCCTCCTTTATCCATCCTTCCATCTCGAATTTCTCTCTCTCTCTCTCTCTCTCTCTCTCTCTCTCTCTCTCTGCTCCTACCTCCTTACCCCTCCCTACTCTAACCCTTCCTCCTCCCACCACTCCTACCACCCATCCCCCTCACTTGGCACTCTTCCAGGGGATATTACGACGTGGACTGCAACCTCAACCCTCACTCACCCCTCCCCCTCTCCCCTCACCACCTCCCTACGTGGTTTCAAGTCCCTCTCCACCTCCTTACCTGGCTTGATTCCCTTCTCCACCTCCCTACCTGATATCTAAACCACCTCCCCATCAATCCCTCTTACCTCAACCTTCCCTCCCTCCCCACTTCCTAATCTGCCTCAACCCCCTCTCATCTCCATCCCCACTTCCCTACCTGTCTAAAACTTCCTCAACACCTCTCCCCCAAACATCTCTTCTCTCCTCTTCTCCATTTCCCTTCCCATCAGTATCATCTTTCCCATCTCTTAATTCCTAACACCAACAGAACTCTTTCCCTTTCCCTTCCCTTCCATTTCTTCTCTATCTCTCAGCTCTCTCCTTCTCATTCTCTTACTTTTTGTTTCCCTTGTGTTATGTTCACAAAAACTCGTTCATTAGCACCAAATTGATTCCTCCTGTATTCTTATCTGCATCTGAAACACTCTTTCTCAAACTCGTATTTACACATCGAAGTCCAATTAAAAAAATTTTCCCCCACTAAGTCCATAATTACATGTGTCTATTAATATCCTCGTAATTTCATTATATCTCCCCTTTCATAACCTCATTTATCACCTGATTCTCTATCCCTTATTTTTTTTTTCAGTATCAGATTTGTTCCACTACTTGTTCTTGTTTTCATGCCAATTATCTCTTCATCCACCTCCTCCTTCCCCTGCCTTCGCTTTTTTGATTGACTTGAAGTTTATTTATATTATTCCTCTCTCTCTCTCTCTCAGTTCTTAACCTAATTGTTGTTTCTCTCATACCTGTACCCACATGTACCTTTATCGCTTAATTAGACATAAAGTTTTACCCCCCCTCACCCCACAGTTTAAGGCTTTAGTACCTTTCTCATTTAGTACAAGCTTAAGACTTACTTATATATCCACACATAATAATAATAATAATAATAAAAATAATAATAATAATAATAATGTTGCCCCTCGTGTAACGAGGATGGCCGGCCCAAGGGCCACCTAGGCGTGAATTTGTTAAAGGTGAAGAAGCTGTCGCCAACACAACAACCACACCCTGAGTAAACGAGTTGCATGACCCAGTGTCGAGGAATGGTCCGAAAGACCGGACAACTCGCCAACTGCACTGGCTAACCATTACCCCAGAACACGATCCGCAAATCGATTAACATCCAGGTTCCCAATTACTGCTGGGTAGACAGAGGCCAACACATACATACATACATACATCTTGATAAAATCACCTTTTCCCTGTATGATTTTCTCAAGATTTATCTTATCCACGTTTCCATTGTGAATATACATGACATACATACGTACAAACATACAGACAATTTCCCTGATCTCAATATAAGGAAAAGAAGTTGAGGATTTCAGATAATAGTCTAGAATCAACACACTGAACGCCATAGTGGAGTGAGGCATTTTCCGGGTCACTGTCCACCAGAACTAACTGCCTGGCTAGCTCATGACATCACAGGCAGTCATAAAAGCAGTCACTGACCGATGTATCTCTCTCTGGCTCGTCCTCTTTACCCTCCGCACAGTTTCCTTCTCCCTGTAGGTTGAAGATCTACATTACCGGCCACATCTTGCTTAGTGTTTACTCGACCCACGTCACACTCAACCCAGGCTTCCTCAGTATAAGGAACAAGTATAAATGTTTCCAATAAGGAAATTTACTCGTTTGTGAACCCATGACTTGAGTTATATAAAGTGGGGTCAAGTTAGGGCAGCCGTATTAACATGGACTGTTGTCTCTTGTGTGAGGTACTAAAATGTTACTCATCGGGAAGTGAGGGCGGGCGGCTTGGCCTCTTGGACTGGCGCGCTCGTAAAATTCGGGCTCTGGTTTTTCTTGGATTCGAGTTATCTCATGAAAGGTCAGATTAGAGAAAGTCTGTGGTTAAGAGAGGTCATGCCCATACAGTTACGACCAGAATTTATAGTACTGACTGGACGAAATTTATAGACGCCTGTTTCATACGATTTGGCCATCTTTGGTTATAAACAAGAAACTTAAAACTAAAGTTTATTTATTGTCATCTAACTATCGATAAAAATAACCATCTAGGTACAATATGGGCCATTAATAGATACTTTAGTTTATTTCCAATAATTAACAGCAACAGTAATTCAGGTCAACTAGAACCCCGCTTTCCCCACAACAACCATCACCTGATCATCATTCTTAAAATTCCTTCCGTGAAGCTTCTCGTTCATCTTTGGGAACATAAATTAAAGGCCGACAAGTGTGGTGTGAAGGATAGATACAGAACCACGTTAAAACCTCAGATATCTGCACCAGGAACCACGACCTGTTGTAATGCACCTTGTCGCTACTTCATACTAACGTTTATACTGACATGATGATGTTCATTTAATGTTACAGTAGGTTCATCTGGAGACAATCACTAGACACTATTCCTTCCCCATCCCACGAGAGCCCTCCCACCGAGGCAGCCTGCATCAGGTGACTCGGAGCTACAAACCAGAGTACACCCACTGCTCATTGACTCAGGATCACAATATTGAACCCATATTTCACTTGTATCATGTTCAGCTAAATGAAACTTGATGAAAACGTCCCAAATGATCCTCCCAAATCGCCTCTGCATCTCTTCTGGTCAAGCGTTTACACTCTTGGCACCATCTTGTTGACAGTTTGTTCATGTGCAGAGTACCAGCGGAGATCATCGGCACTGAACCAGAACTGATGCTTGTCATATCGGTCATATACTGTGTAATTATGTGGCCATCACTCAACACCCACCTCCAGACAGCATCAACCTGAGACTCACGTGTTGTATCTTTACGGCTCCTCACCTGCGTTTACCTGTAATACTGGTTCTGCCGCGTTCATTCTCAACAGAACATTTGTATTTCCACTGTCGTATATTAAGGCATCATTATCAAGTATTATCACTATGTCATCAAGAATTTGCTTTAAGTTTATGTTTATATTTTATGACAATTTTTTCATTTTGTTTGATGTCTCATTTGTGTGTTGTAGTGTGGTGGTTCTGAGGGAAGCAGAACTTGCCTGTTATATCATAATGTATTAATTACTTGACCAAGAACAAAAAATAGCTTCTTAAGCGTCTCTATATGTGTGTGTGTGTGTGTGTGTGTGTGTGTGTGTGTGCATCACGTGAGGGTGCGTTTGTTGATACGTATGCGCGCAAGAGTAACATACACACAGCCTACACACATTTAGCTATAACACCCAATAGAGTAAATATATTACATACATATTTAAAAATAATATCCTCGTTATGTTTGAGGAATTTCCCTGGAGTGAATTATGTTACAGGATTGTGTGTCTTGTCTGGCAGGTTCTGAGACACCCAGCCTGTGCGTCCTTCATGGCCTCCTCTCCCTCCCTCCCAGCTGCATAACCGGGTGTACCACAACTTGGCACTAGAAGAGTTATCCCCTTACAAGTTGTCAGGCGGCCAGGAGTGTATAGGAGCAGGTCATCCAGTAATCAAACGTACGGTATGTGGATTTTTACACACACACACACACACACGCGTAAATAAACCTCGCCACGTGTCGTTCTGGTAACCTTGGGGCCATCTGAGAGTATCCTGGCTCCGGGTATTCAAAGATTTGTGTGTGAATCATCTCTCCTAACCGAAGATGTGAGAAGCCACTTTAAGCACGACAAGATTGGTGACGAAATTTCTGATACTTGTTCTCTTTCACGCCACAATGGGGGTAAGATAATTAACTGAAGAATATTTGAGGATCCGGGTGCTGGCTCGACATTCAAAACATGATTACTTATTTACAAAAGACGCTGGGTACAGGTACGTCCTGGTTTTTCTCAGATTTACAGAATATCAAAACATTGATCATATTTCCATGAAAACTATGAACACCTTAAACAATTATCTCAGCATAAAAGTTAGTATATTGGATCCTTGAAGTGGGAGAAGAACACAAATGTTACATAATTTTCCTAAAACAGTTCCAGTATCTTATGACGCTGGTTTCTGGTTACGTCTCTACCCGGAAACGTAAGAATTAACTTGACAATTGTTTGTGTCGTAACCAGTTAGTTCTCGTATAGCCATGAGCAGTACAAGACAGAGACATTATTAGGTTCTCGACAGCAGTTCACCTTATATCTCTACACCAAATTTTTATTACGTCTCAAACCACAAACATACAAGTATGTTTTATATACGGCCAGTAGGAGTGTCGCAGCCTTGACGGGGGAAACCCAGAACAGCTGCGGCATCTTATCATCTTATTTAAAAAGGCGTTCCCGTACACCACGAAGCAGGATTCTGGTTTGTGTCCACATCGTGATCTGCGAAATGAGACATGAACGCAAAAAAATATCACCGTCATTTTACCACATAAGTGATTAGCCAATCTCATGGGGGAAAAAGCAAAACCTGTCATTACAATTTTTCGCTCATTTTTCAAGGCAACTTCAGGGATCTGTAGCAGTAAAAAGTGTTGGAACACCGACCTAATCTCACAGCCTTCAATTTACAAATTTTTCGGTGTGTTTGAAGGCTTGTATCGTATATTACTTATACGCAATTATTCACCTTTATGGACAATGAATTAGAGGGAATAACTACGTTCTTGATGTCTTCTCCTTTCCGACGATTTCTAGCGAAAATATTTATACCAAAAAAGAACCAGACTCGAATGCCAGCACGAACAATCGAAAGCACCTGACGTTTTCTATCTGTTGTACCTTCAAACGACATGCCTCAATGGTAACTATCTCAGAGGAATGTTCTCTCCCTCTCTACCTGCAATGACGTATACTCTTTTAAGACACAGGTAAAGGGATCGGAGAGCTTATTACAGGCAGTATCCTCCACCTCTCCTCACTGCTCGGTACTTGTCACCTGCTCTATATAACATGATAGTATTTCTAACACATTTACTCCGACGAAATCTTGGCTAGTCCACAGTGTTACATTTAGATCCACGAAAAATAGCATCTGGTAAATAGTAACCCTCAAGTGAACAATAAAAATTAATAAACCAACAATAAAATGAGGATAGTAAAAAGAATAACAACGATAAAGAAAAAAATACATACAGAAAAGAACAAAAATAAATACGAAAAAATAATCTCACGACAATATGAAGAAAGGAGTAAAATTTGCTAACATCAAAACCTCTTGTGTCTTAACTAGGAAAAATAATCTGTTCATTCCACCCACCACCGCCCATGAGTGTGTTGTTATCCTAGTGGGCGCATCTAGGTAAGGCGATCTAGTATATTTAGAGGACAGACAACAGATCCCCCCCCCCTGTGGTAGGAAATATTTCAGGTATGTTTACATCATTCATAGAAGGAGGGTGGTGGTGGGGGGGGGAATTATACTATGATATATGATAATTTTGTTATAATATATAATTTCAGATATAATAGGTTTTAGTATATTTGCCCCATAAATAAAAGACTCTGGTTATAGTTTATGGTTATTTTATGATATACTGAAGTAGGAGAATTCTGTTGAAAAGTATAGCACTGAAATCCCACTGTAAGAGATAAAACAGAAAAAACAAGTGGGATCAAGATGTTACGATTTACCCTGGCATTAAGTAATTTCTTCAAGTATCTAACTTATAAATATGCTGATGATTTAAATGTGTTCCCTGAATTAGACTCTGACAACACGTGCATCACCAAACCTGTGTTGTGGTGATGTGAGTCAAGAGGAAATCCTGGTGAAACCTTGTGTTTGGTCAGTCATGTAAATATAATCAGTACAGAAATAAAATTTATAGAGTGAATACCTTTGAGATCAATTGTAATTATGTGGTGAGATTAATTATATTTTCTATGAACTTATATATGTATTGGATATGGTCCTCAGTTAATTTTATTGGTCTCTCCGCGCGTGTGTGTGTGTGTGTGTGTGTGTGGTCAAAACAAGGTTCTGCATCACCACCAGCAATAAAAACACCAGCAAGAAACACCACTGACAACAACAATAACAAGAACAGAAGCATCAGTGACACCAACAACAAGACAGGTGCACCAGCAGGAGTTGAACACCTGCAACAGTCCCAGAAGCATTCCACGCATTTGCCACTGCAGAAGGTGAGGTAGCAACAGCAGCAGCAGCAGGAGTACCACCACCACCAATAGAGGCAGCAGCTTTAAGCAGTAGCAGGAACATGACGCCAGACGACAGCATCAGCAGCAATAATAACAATAACAACAAAAACAGTAATAACACAATATGAATAACAATAATAACAATAATGTCAACAACAGGAACAAAAGTGACAACAACAGCAGTAGCAGCAACAACAGATAAAAACAAAAGATGCCCCAAAAAATCACCAAAAGCAATAATCTCCAGAACCGCAACAGCAGCAGTAGTAACAGCAACGATAAGAACAGCAAAAGCACAAATTACAGCAACAGCACTAACCATAGCAACAATGGGCAGCAACAACGGGCAGCAGGAACAGCAGCAGCAGCAGGAGCATGGTGGCGGCAGGCGGTGCTGTCACTACCCGACCTCACCTTTAGTATTCGTACCATCGCGTCCTTCCGTCTCCTCTACTCTCACCTAAGGCCGGATCTCCAGCCACAGCCGCCGCCGTCGGGATGCAGGAGTGGGGGGGGGGGGGTTGAAGGAAGGGCTCAAGTTTGCTTTGAAGGTGCCGGTGATCACTGGAGGAGGGTGCAAGACTGCGCCTCCCCTCCCCACCTTATTATCCGGGAAAGGGTTTGAAGGTTTTTGGAGGATCTGATAAGTTATGCCAACAGCAGGTGTACAAGAAGGTCACTCTTATTAACCATCACAGGAGAGGCTTATAAGACTTTGGAGATTATGATACCTGAGGTGTAATACAGGTGTATCATATGTCACAGTGTCCCCTGTTTAAAGAATTTGGAGGTGGTGGTAAGTGGCTGCCTCATTGGAGATCTTTTAAATGTTGATTACTTCTCTTTAGTAATGCCTCCAGCCCTGGTCTTAGGGAGTTTAGAGTCGAAAACAATGAAAGAAGTTTAAAATAATTAATACAATTTTAGAGATAAAAATCTTCAGCTTAAAGCGGTGCTTGGAGAGCTAAAAGCTTTTTATGGAATACAATCCTGCAGATGGTTGTTGGAGAAAGGTTTTAGCTGACATTGAGTCTGTTCTGGGTAGCTCATGTGATGGGAGCTGTTCAGAGTAGCTCACGTAATGGGGGCTGTTGCGGGTGCCCCTTATAGAAGGACTTACTGTGAGAGGTTTTTGTGGAGGGGTGGTGTTTAGTGGTGTGTATTGTGAAAGACCATATATGAAGGAGGGCTTTAAACCTAAATGCCGGGTACGAAGGAGCTTAGTATTAACGGAGCTGCTGTATACAAGATCCGTATGTAGAAAAGACTGCCGCTAGAAAACCCTATTGTACAGTTAGCTGTCGGGAAAGAGATTGTCTTACCGAGCGGACCTGAGCTTGTTTGAAGTGGAGCGGCGCTGATGCAAGGGGATGCTGTAGTGGGCTAGATTTTAAGGTTGTAATAGAGGTTGCCGTGGCGCTCGTCGTTGTGACAGCTGACTCGTGTTTCCTAAATCCATGACTCCCAGGTATATTGGTTTATTCTAAGTCATACACGCAAATGAATAGCTGGAGAGAAATCTAGACGCAAAGAATGAGAATCTAAGAAGGAGAAAAAGACAAAAGAAATAAAAGATATAATATGTAATAATCTACCAACATAAATACAGAATAACGAGTCAGGTTCCTAATATAGATCCCGATGCTGTAAATACATAAATATAATAACATTTTCGAACCGGAAGCGATGAAGTAATGCTACCTCTCTCTCTCTCTCTCTCTCTCTCTCTCTCTCTCTCTCTCATCAGTTATGTGTACTCTGTCGTTACTACCTGAGGCTATTAACTATTCCAGTTCTATTTCATTAAGTGAGGAAGGTGTTAAAACAAGATTGATCTACTTAATCGCTAGTTTTATATACAGAGAGAGAGAGAGAGAGAGAGAGAGAGAGAGAGAGAGAGAGAGAGAGAGAGAGAGAGAGAGAGAGAGAGAGAGAGAGAGAGAGAGAGAGAGAGAGAGATTCAGTACTAAAATTTGCCTGAAAAATGCATCTCTTCCGTTCTCCAGTATTCGAATTGACTTAAAAATACAAGTTTCTTAGACACTATTTACTAGCATATAACCTGTAATTGTTTGGATGAGATTCTGCTGTGAGATCTTCGAGTTGGATTCAGATGGATTTAGAGAAAATTGGAAAATAGGAAGATGAAGTGAACGATCATACATTACACACAGATGGTGGTGTATAATGGCCCAATGTTATACAATATAATACGGTGGCGATGAGGACTTCCAGGATACAATGTATGGCGCTTCTTGAATACTCCTACTTGTTTGACATTCTTCCCCCCTGATACTGCTATTGCTCCCCTGACACTCTTCTTCCCCCTGACACTCCCCCTGACACACCTCCCCCTGACACACCTCCCCTTGACACACCTCCCCCTGACGCACCTCCCCCTTACACTCCTCCAGGGTTTATGAGGTCTGGCAGTCTACTCGCCGGTGATATCAATCGCTATCCCGAAATTATTTGTTATGACCCAAATTTGTGTTTCAGAATAAAAATGCCAATTGAGCCTCTCTTTTTTTTTTTACCGACTTTTACGGTTATTTCCGGTAGACGAGCGGCGCCACCTGGAGGACTGCCAGGTGTGGGGGAGTTACTGTATACTATGGATCTCTCAGCAGCTGTAGAAATGACCCAACTATTGACCATCCCTTCTTTCTCATCCCCTTCTCACTCCCGCTTCCCCCTTTCTGCCCTCCTCACTTCCCCCTCCCCCTTCCTCCTATTCCCTCCTTCTTTCCCCTGTCCCTCCTCCTCACTTCCCCCTTCCCCCTTCCCCTTCAGCCTCTCCCTCCCCCATAACACCCACGGTAATATTTGTGTTTTTAAGGATGTTTGAAGAGCCAAGAATCTGATGGTATCTTTCTTATTCCTGAAAGTTGACCCGTTTGCATCTCCCTTACCTTATTGTGCAGTAAGACGAAGTGAAAAATATGTTCCCCCAACAAGATTTAAATTCTTCTCCCTCTCTTCCTTCCTTCCTTCCTTCCTTCCTTCCTTCCTTCCTCGAATTACTGTAAATAAAGCCGAAACATCATGACAATAACAAGAGAATAAAGTATATGATAACTTCTATACCTTTCATATATATCGACCCCACTGACTTTTAATAGTCTTGCCTCACTGCTTAATGCCATACCTTCATCATCATCACACTTAATATAACTAAGTCAACTTATCTCTCAGCTAATTACTATGATAAAAACTTACATTGACAAATTATACTTAAAACTTGAGATGCATTTTGATAACTTACCTCAAATTCTTGTGCTCAGTATTAAATAACCTTATTATTGAGGCAATTAAGAAAACATCTGAATAAAATAAACAAACAATAATCTGGAATGTCTCTGGTTACGTTCAAAAGGATTTCATAATTGACGAAAAAAATAAAGGTCATACTTATCGAATACAGATAATTAGCTTAGATTACGTGTGCTGTTCCCGTTCTCCAGAGTATGAACTGGAGAGAAAAGTAACATAATCCGTAATTAATTAGCCTCGTTAATCAATATGAACAATCATTTGATGCCACAACAATCCCCCCCCCCCCCTACAAATAGCAAAACGTTCAAATATATGTTGTTGTTGTTTTGTTTGACCTTTGACCTCTTGTAAACCATAAAAAAGACCAAATACAGGTAAAATAATTATAAAACGGGTCCAGATGTATTGGGTCAAGGAATAAGCCAATTTTTATATTGTAATGAAATTGAAAGAGACGATTAATTGTGTACGATATACCTCTTGTTTCCTGGTGAGTGGAGACAAATAATTTATAAGCTCTTTGGATACAGTCGACCCATCGTTATCATCCTTCTTCGGAGACGTTCCCAGGTTTTTTAGTTAAAGTAGATAAGATTATGATCAACAACTGAACCAATTTAGTGAGATGTTTGGAGACAGACAGAGACTATCTACGTACGTGGCCGGGGTAGTGATAGTCTGATGGCCCGGGATAAAGTTGCTCATTGACTAGGAGAAAATTTCTGGTCATGGAGAGAGGGTTCGTACCTCGAGTTAAGTAGTAAGGACTTAAGTCGGAGAGTGATGGTCTGAGGCAGCGAGCGTACCATCACCTCGCTAGTATTCCCTTTAACTCGTACCCAGCAGACTAGAAGCCCTTGAAAATCATGGGTACAAACGTGTTAACAGCGGGGGTCGTGTTGTAGCAAGTTTGTCCTCTCTTCACAACAAGTACTGCACTCTCCGAACCATGGGCAGGCTTTTTCCACTTAATTTTTATGACTTTATGTGGGTATAAAGCCTTCAAGCAGCCGGGAAATCATTAAAGACAGTACAGGTATATCCATATTTCAACTCAGGTATTGCATTGTACCTGTAGGTTTCGTTAATATCCGATGCTTCAAAATAAAGTGAATCAATTTAGGTTCTCAGTTTCAAGAGCTGTGAGGTGATGGTACAGAAGTAACACTAAAACCACAAATTACGTTAATGTGAAGCTTCACTGTTTTTAACTACCCGAAGTCGCCATAAACCATTTAGCGTTCGAAAGTCTTATTTATGGTCACTTTGCAGGTAGAATCTTAAGTGGTGTGAGCTCATGGCAGATACACAAGCAAAGGTAAATTAAAATAAATCAGCATTTTAGAGATGCGTTTTACTGCTTTCTGACCAGTAATAAACCCTTAACGTTTTTAAATTCTCAGCGAAGGTGTTGACATTTAAGCCAAGAATTGTGACGTGTTAAGCACTGTCCAATAAAACTCTAGAATTTTGAAGGGTCATTAAAGTGATCGTATCTTACTGTAAATATAAGCATCATGTTAGATACATAATTCAATGTTTACGAGTTGACGCTACATTAAAAACTACCGATGTTTCGTAGATCTCATTAAGGTGAGTCACAATATTAACCCCGAGTACTGTAAACACATGACACAGCGTCCATGTATAGATAAAGTATAACAATTAAGTGACCCCGAGCACCAACACGGTAGGTTGAGGTTGAAGGAACGTTATGGTGACAGACCTGCAGAAAATTGACTAAATGACTTCAGCTTAAGGAGGATAACGGCAACTATTATCTTCAGTGTACGGAGGAGAAAGAAGAGAAGTGGAGAGAGAGAGAGAGAGAGATATGATACGAGGGACAGGAGAGAAGAGAAGGGAAAATATCATACTCTGTAGAGTATAATTAGTGAAAAAGAGTCGAACTCCGGTGGCGAAAGAAAACAAGACATGAAAAGGTACAGACGAAAGAAGGAAGTAACGTTGAAAAAGACGATTTTATTGCAATCCCTATTTCACCTCCTCCTCCTCCTCCTCTCCTCTGAGCATAATTGCAGGTTGCAGTAATCCAACGTGATTTATCCAGTAATCCAGGAGTGATGGACCGGCCAGCGGCGTCATCGACAAAAGGGATCTGGCAGCAGAAATTCAATTATGATGTGGACAGCCCAAGGACGTCAACATTCTGATGCATGAAATCATGGTCGTGATAATGGTGTAGGGAATGTTGCCATGGTAGAGGAGAGGAGGAAGGAATGGTGTCTTGGAAGAGGAAAAATGAGGAAGATGACCCAATGGTGTCAAGGACGATGATAAGAGTCCAGGTGGATAGCACCAATTAACTTGCGGGAGTATACCTGCCTGACACGTTAGCTCTACACTACACTGCCTCTATGTTATCTTGTAGTGCTACCTTCGATTTATCAACCAAAATATTATCCCTTAATATCCACAAACTTTATCCGCCCTATCTTCATTCTTTATCTTTAGTCTTGCTCTTCTAATCACCAGTTATATCAGACCTCCGTTATTACTCAGTCGGTAAGGATCACTAACTTCTAAAGTGGCATAACATCTTATATTCCTTCATGTATAGTCAATCAGGTAACCCATTAGGTAGGTCTTCTAATTAATCCTCACAGGTAATCTTCTGCTTAATCATCTAAAGAAATTCACTTAGCCCTCCAAGAAAATCCTCCAAGGCGAATCACTACTACCTCCCTTCCTCTCTCTCTCTCTCCCTTCCTTCCTTCCTTCCTCTCTCCCTTCCTCCTCTCCCTCCTCCCTGTCCTTCACATCGCCATACAGTTCTCCAATTATCCGTGATGATTTACACCTGATGTATGCAGCATAATGATATACAACGTGGCCAATTAATTACCAATGCGGAGATATATGTTCTGAGAATGATTTGTGTCAGTTCTAAATTAGACAAAGAGAGCGAAGGATATGGTCTCTCCTTTACACGCTGATGAGATATTTTAATGCCGTTTATAATATTATAGAAGGCGAATTGTTTTAGGTGTCTGTGTGTCTGTTTCTTTCTCTCTGTACAACTATACAAACATCCATCCACACTTAAGGTATGCAGAAGCACACACACACACACACACACACACACACACACACACACACACACACACACACACACACACATATATATATATATATATGAAACCTAAAATTCAAATTCATATTCAAATGGAATAATTTTCTCGCACGCATTAAATTCAGGAACGAAATTCAACTATTCCATTTAGAAATGATACAC
Source organism: Homarus americanus (assembly GCF_018991925.1). NCBI lineage: Eukaryota > Metazoa > Arthropoda > Malacostraca > Decapoda > Nephropidae > Homarus > Homarus americanus. Next base: position 423,628 of record NW_024746240.1, read on the forward strand.
AACTGCTGTATTATCCAGTTATTTATTCACAAACGTTGTTCAGGAGAGACAGTGCATGAAACAGAATAATGATGATGACGATACATATGATGGCAGCAGCGAGAATACGTAGAAACGGAAGACTTTACAAAATATGAATATGGGCATAGTATATACTGTACCTAACCCTCGAAGTATATAATATACTTGACTGTAATAATGGAATACATGGAGTTCTTTAAAGACCAAAGGCAAAATAAATGCACAGTGATAACAAATACTGGCGCTGTCTGTATTAGTATGCAAAACTATTCACAACACAGAAATACATTCAAGTAACAACGGTAAAACTCCTGCATCAAAATGTGAACAATATTAACAAAGAAAAAATAAAACAAAACAGTTAAAAATATATCAATTGAATGACAGAATGACGGTATTTTAATGGTGAGGTTTAGGGCACTCTGGGGGCTACAGCTAGAGTGAGGTTTAGGGCACTCTGGGGGCTACAGCTAGAGTGAGGTTTAGTGCACTCTGGGGCTACAGCTAGAGTGAGGTTTAGTGCACTCTGGGGGCTGCAGCTAGAGTAAGGTTTAGTGCACTCTGGGGCTACAGCTAGAGTGAGGTTTAGTGCACTCTGGGGCTAGCAGCCAGGGTTTAGTGCACCTGGGGCTACAGCTAGAGTGAGGTTTAGTGCACTCTGGGGACTACAGCTAGAGTGAGGTTTAGTGCACTCTGGGGCTACAGCTAGAGTGAGGTTTAGTGCACTCTAGGGCACTGAGGTTTAGTGCACTCTGGGGGCCAGCTAGGTAAGGTTTAGTGCACTCTGGGGGCTACAGCTAGAGTGAGGTTTAGTGCACTCTGGGGGCTACAGCTAGAGTGAGGTTTAGTGCACTCTGGGGACTACAGCTAGGGAGGAGAGCTAGAGTGGTTTAGCACACTCTGGGGCTACAGCCAGAGTGAGGTTTACTGGGGGCTACAGAGTAGAGTGCTTAGGTACACTCTGGGGCTACAGCTAGAGTGAGGTTTAGTGCACTCTGGGGGCTACAGCTAGAGTGAGGTTTAGTGCACTCTGGGGGCTACAGCTAGAGTGAGGTTTAGTACACTCTGGGGGCTACAGCTAGAGTGAGGTTTAGTGCACTCTGGGGGCTACAGCTAGAGTGAGGTTTAGTGCACTCTTGAAAATATTAACTCCTTAGATAGAAGGAGTTTAAACTAACTTATATTTGTATCTTTTTTTAGTAAATATTTATATGATTTATTTTTCATTTTTATTGTTTATTTTCCTTCAAAAATAATAACCAAGATATAATAACTTTGAAAATATTGTATGATAATTATCTTTATTTTTGTTATCGTAATTTAAAATAATTATCTTATTCGTTTATTATTCTCAATAAACACCAACCTGGGCACTAACTTTATTACCTAATACATGCAATCATTTTTACATTATATATATTTCTTACTTAAATATTATCTGTATAATTTGTGTCTTTATTCATAGTTTTTATCATCTATCTCAGTTCTCGTCAAAAAAATAATTCCGTTGTCGTAAGCAGGAGTTTATCGTTATTATAAGAGAGAGAGAGAGAGAGAGAGAGAGAGAGAGAGAGAGAGAGAGAGAGAGAGATCAAGTAAATTCACCCACCAGCCATATATATATATCCAAATGACGAAAATAATATCCTCGAAAATTGAGGAGAGCCATGATAGGTTGCAGATTCTCTATATAATAATAATATACCACAAAAGTATATTATATCGTGCCAGAACTCCTCGCTATAGTAATATATCCTGGTATTATATAGTTCACCAGAGCTCAGGGTCACAGCGTCAGTATGGCCAGGTATCATCCCTTAAATTAACATTACGGTCCATTTCCAGTTAAAGAAGGGATAGGTAATTGAAGGATTATGTTAAATTAAGGAATGCATTACCGTAGTGTTATGGGGGATGATGTCTCGTGTGAATTGTTTTGTTGCGTGGTAGTTCGTTATTCTTATTTTCGGGGATTCCTGTTTTTTTTCTTATTTCTGTTTGTTTATTTTCTGTGACTTTCTCTCTTTCTGTCTGTCTGTCTGTCTCTCCCCTCTGCCCCTCTCTAACTTTCTCCCTTTCTGTCTGTTTGTCTGTCTCTCCCCTCTGCCCCTCTCTCTCTTTCTCTTTCTGTCTGTCTGTCCTCTGCCTCCCTCTCACCCATTTTGTCTGCCTATATCTCTTTCCTCTGATTTATCACCCATTCTATCTGCATATCTAACTCTCTCTATATCTCATCTCTCTCTCTCTCTCTCTCCCTCTCTCTCTCTCTCCATTAGCTTACCTCCTTATAATCTGTTCATGTCTTACAAAATACATCACCCTTCCATTACACGGGTAAGGTTATCAGATAAGAGGTTTTTATAGTAAATAAACACATTTTCGAAATCAATGCGTTTTAAAACAAGTCGGAATATAATTATCAATATTATTCTCTTTCACATTATTATTTTTTTCCAAGAAGCCAAAGAACATTAAAAAATCTTATCTGACAATAATAAGTATATACGATTTATATATATATATATATTTTTGTGTCCAATTTAACACTATAATTATTGCAGAGTTTTGGTTCTGGTATTTAGTTGTTTTTTTCAAGAAGTACGATATATAATTCTTATCCAAGGTCCACAATTCTTAACTTTGTCAATCTTACAGTTTTTTTTTATACATAATTTTCAAGCTGGCTTTTTATAATAACCTTCAAGCTGGTTGTCTGTCTGAGTTTTTAAAAGGTTATCTACGTAACTCTCAAGCTGATTGTCTGAAAACATTTTCTTTATAACTGATAATCTGAATTATTATAACATGGTAAATTTAGCAAGAGATTTTCCTTATTAAGAGAGAGAGAGAGAGAGAGAGAGCTACAAGGGGAAATTAAAAACAGGATAAGGAGATAGAGTAAGAGAGAGAGAAATGGAGATTAAAAACAGAAGGAAAAACAAAAAAGGGGACGAATAAGAACACGAGAGAAAATGAGAAAGACAACAAAGAGACTGAGTAAAAATACACACACACACACACACACACACACACACCCACACACACACACACACACACACACAGAAAGAAAGTGACACACAGACAAACAGACAGACAGAAAGAGAGAGCGAGAAAGTTCAATTGAAAACACACGGACAAACTAACAGCCTCATACAGAACAGCGGCTAATATTTACAATGATAACATGTATATAAAGCAACTATAAAGAGAATGAGAAACTACACCATATGACAGGAGAGAGAGAGAGAGAGAGAGAACGTTCATACATAAAGTATCAGGGAGAGAAAGAAGAGAAGAGGAAAGGGGGACAAGACGAAGAAGACAAGACAGTAACACACACACACACACACACACACACACACACACACACACACACACACACACACACAGATGAATGATGAAAGTGAAAGTGCATATCAAAACACACAAACAAATGACCAACACGAAGACTATTGACAATGACAACAAATATACAAACAGAGAAGCCGAAGGAGTGAGAAGGTATCATTAGGTGAGTGGATGTGTGTATCTCATGTCGCACAGCTGACTGACGTGTACACAAACTTTAAGAGAATCAAGGTGCGTCAATAGAGAAGAGACTGAAATAAAAGGATATATAAAGAGAAAATAATAGAAGAGAAGGACGAAGGAATACAAATTGATAAATAGAGATAAATGTAAATAAAAGAAGTGGGTAAATTTATAACAGACAGACAGACAGAAAGATTGATACATGATTATTGTGTTAAAGACAGTAGTTACATAAAACACCAAAAACTATACATACATGAATACTTAATGAAACAGGAGAGGAAGAGAAAATTGTCGATAGCCAGAGCAATACCTTGCAGTAAGTGACGCATGTAAATACACTCAGACACTCTAACAGACAGTGAAAACGAGAATTGAAGGAAAACTTGGAGGGAAAACGGGGTAAAACGTGTCAATGAAAGACCATTCGACACTTGGGTCACACAAACAAAAAGGCAGATACAAATAATCACTCGTGGTAAGTAGGACATAAACAAACGTATAGACATATTAATAAAAAAACAAAAAAGAAAAAACATCAATGACTCAACAGGTTTTAGTTAATATTTTGAATTATATTTTAAAAGTTTTTATAACAATAACTATGATTTTTCCCCTTAAGATCTTATTGGTGGGAATATTAAACCTAGCGAACTACTTGTTAATCTTGGTGTTGTTAAGAATTTAATTACCAGGATACATTTGTAAATTCCATGATGCAAAAAAAAAAAGTTGACTGTGCTTCGTGACCAGTGCTCCCTAACCTAACCTAGGCCAAACCTAACCTAGGCCAAACCTAACCTAACCTAACCTTGACACTTGATACATCTCTCACTCCAGGACAAGAAGCGAAAAATCTATACACTGCGGTAGGAGGCCAGATGTGCGCCGCTGTCTCAAGTCTTAGCCTCTCAATCAATACACAATTCAGGGCAAGTTTTTGAAGGTCAGTGAAGAAGCGACGCAGCGGCCAAGCACACACACACACACACGCACGCACACACACACACACACACACACACACACACACACACACACACACACACACACACACAAATATGTAACTGTATATTTTCAGCCTTCTGGCTGCCAAGCTCTTTCAATAAATCGTTAATTATTATTATTATTATTATTATTATTATTATTATTATTATTATTATTATCATTATTATTATTACACACACGCGCGCGCGCGCATTCATACATACACATATATATAAACAAATAAACAAAGAAAAAAAATAAACGAACACACACATACATACATACATATATGCATAAATAATGGTTGCCTCTCGTGTAACGAGGATAGCCGGCCCAAGGGCCACCTAGGTGTCGTAGCTGTCGCCAACACAATAACCACACCCTAAGTTAACGAGTTGCATGACCCAGTGTCAAGGAACAGTCCGAGAAGACCGGACAACTCGCCAACTGCACTGGCTAACCATTACCCCGGAACACGAACCACAAATCGATTAACATCCAGGTCCCCAATTACTGCTGGGTAGACAGAGGCAAATGGCGTAAAGAAACTTGCCAATAGTTTCACCCTGTCCTCGGATTGAACCCGGGTCCGCTCGCTTTGCGAGGCGAGCATGCTGACCATTACACCACAGGTCGCCAGACACACATACATACATACATACATACACGTATATTTAAGCATATAAACAAAGAAACACAAACGAACACACACACACACACTCCCAGGCAATCTTACCTTTTTGCACTGTCACTATGTTGAAATGCCCCGTAGTATGACCTTCTCCCCACCTAGTTATTATATATCATATTTTTATCACTTATGTTACTTGTATATTATTTGTCAACCAAGAGACCCATTCCCCAATTATGTAACTGTACAGTATATTTTCAACCTTCCAGCTGCCATGCTCTTTCAATAAACCGTTAATTATTATTATTATTATTATTACTATTATTATTACACACACACACACACACACACACACACACACACACACACACACACATACACACACACACACACACACACACACACACACACACACACACACACACACACACACACACACACACACACACACACACACACACACACACACACACACACACACACACACACATCATCATCACTTATTACTGCATTAGTTAGGAAGAACCGTTGCTGCTATATTATGAGGACGACCTTCTGACTTCTGATGATACTGAGTTCGAACTAATGTATGGAAACTTCTTTTACAATAATGAATGTATTTGTTCCTGAATTATCTCGAACATTTGTCCCCCTCCACCATGAATTAAAACGAGATAAAATACGTGACAGTGTTTTTGTTCGAGAGAGAGAGAGAGAGAGAGAGAGAGAGAGAGAGAGAGAGAGAGAGAGAGAGAGAGAGAGAGAGAGAGAGAGATTTAGAGAGAGTTTTAGATATACAGAAAGAGATACACACGCATAGAGATACACATGTAGATAGAAAAATAAACAGAGAAAGAGAGAGAGTGAAAAGGAAAGAGACAAATGTAAAAAAAAAAAAATCCAATTCCATTCCTGACGCGTGACGCTGTTCCTCCCCGTGCCAGACTCCAGGTGAAAGATAAACAGAACTTTACTGGTGGAGGGGGGGGGGAGGGAGAGAGGGGATGGAAGGGAGGATGGAAGGAGGGAGGGAAGGAAGGGAGGGAGGGATGGATGGAGGGAGGAGGGAAGGTGGAAAAGGGAGGAGGGAGGGAAGGTGGAAGGAAAGGGAGGGAGGAGGGAAGGAGGTAAGGGAGGGAGGGAGACAGGTTAGTCAATACTAAATTTACAGAATCACGGGGTCTATAAATAGTGTGTCCTTTCCTCGCGGCCTTCGGTACAGCTGACTCACCTTAGCCAACACCTGACTGGCTGTCACTCGTCGATGCATTAATATTATCTGAGTTTTCTTCCTTTTTTTTTGGTAATGCGGAAGATGTTATGTATTTCTTTCTTCTATATTAGGTTATGGCTCTGTCTGTCTGTCTGTCTGTCTGTCTGTCTGTCTGTCTGTCTGTCTGTCTGTCTGTCTGTCTGTCTATCTGTCTGTCTGTCTGTCTGTCTGTCTGTCTGTCTCAACGTTACCACTAGGACTGTCAACTCCATTACACTCGCACTTATCACTAATTCATTTACTTTAAAATTTAGAAGAATTGTACAGATCATTTTGACCTTGGACGAGTTTTTGCTTCTTTTCATACATATATTTTTCACTGATGTATTTATTTATCCTGTATATTTATTTATTCCTTAATATAGTTAATACAAAAATACAAAAAAATACTACATCATCCATCACGTCTATTACCCTCCTTATTTACAGTGATGAGGATGAATAAATGAACGAATGAATTACAACCAATGGCGTGGAGGAGTGTGTGTGTGTGTGTGTGTGTGTGTGTGTGTGTGTGTGAAACCTCTATTTAACGGATTATATAGCGAGAAAAATCCGTTATATCGAGGGTTCGTTAGATGTGAAACTCCCCATGCCACAGATTATATGGGGAGAGAAGTCCGTTATATGGAGGTTTCACTGTAATGCCTTATAAGAATGAAAGAAAAACAAAAAGAAGAAGACAATGATAATTATAAGCAGGTGATCCCAGGGGCACTGTCAAGAACCTGTAATGATCGTCTAGTCTCGCTCCGACTGTCATTATCGTCTCGTCATTGTGTGTAGTCTGTAAATCTGAGAATTCTTGTGGAGTTACTCAGTGTAAACTTTATTCTTCCATTAACTGGGAATTGTTTTCACTGTTCCAATAATCACTCGGGCATCATCGGTCAGTGCTCTGTCCTGTGTGTGTGTGTGTGTGTGTGTGTGTGTGTGTGTGTGTGTGTGTGTATTTTGTCTGGGAGAGAGCGGGGGAGGTGAGGGGTGAGAGATATGAAGAGTGACAAAAGAGAGAAAGATAGAGAAAGAGATGTAGAGATAAATGGAGAGATAGTGAGAGATAGATCGATAGACAGATAGGCAACAGTTGCATTTAGAATTAGTTGACATTGTTAGAATTTGCTGCCATGTCTAATTCCCAACCACAAACGTCTAGTACACAATAAACACATACAACACAGACACAAGGTTTTTTTTCTCGTAATACTCATTCAGCTTAACTCTACAAAAAACAGGAAATTTGTCTGAATAAATATCAATCAATTCTAGTCATCCCATAAGCACTTTATAAACAAGGACTTAATAAAATCAACGTTATGTGATGGTGTAGTGTGCCCCAGCCCAGCCCAGCCCAGCACAGCCCAGCACAGCCCAGCACAGCACAGCCCAGCCCAGCACAGCCCCTCTCTCTCCTCCTTACCAGTAGTGATTCAGGTCTAACATTATTCCCACCACACTGAGAACAGGAAGTTATTGACCGGTAGTGATTGTAACGTATTGGCTGAAGACAGGAAGTTACTAGCATGTTGTAAGAGTGTAACTATTAGTAGCTGGTGACAGGATGTTATTGTGCCGAGGTGACTGAGTGACTGTCAAGAGCGATGATGTCGAAAGTGACCGTCAAAAAGAAAGTAACAGGAAGAGAACATTCGACAGTGACCGAGAAACAAGATGACTGGCCTAGCGGGGCTACTGATTGACTGGGAGTGTTCAGGGCCTACTTCCACATGTGATAAGATCTCCATCACTTCTCCACTAATACCCTCTTCCACCAATACTCTCCTCCACCAATAACCCCCTCCACCAACAACCTTTCCACCAATACTCTCCTCCACCAACTCCTCCACAACAACCTACTTCCACAATACTCTCCATCCTTCTCCACTAATACCCTCTTCCACCAATACTCTCCTCCACCAATAACCCCCTCCACCAACAACCTTTCCACCAATACTCTCCTCCACCACCCATCTTCACCGACACCCTCCTCCACCAACACCTCCTCCACCAACACTCTCCACCAACACCCTCCTCCACCAACACCCTCCTCCACCAACACCCTCCTCCACCAACACCCCCCTCCCCTCTCTCACCTTACTCTACTCATCCTCTCCACATCTCACCCCTTCCACCCATGCCCTAGCCACCCTCACCCTCACTTTCACCCTCACCCTCACCGTGACGTAGGGGAGCAGTTTTTTTTTACATATGGGATAAACTAAGAAGCCAGACTTGTACAGAGTGATGGCAGGGGAAACATCTAGCAGAGACTCCCCTTCCTCTTCTTCTCGTTTTCTGTTGTTGATTATTATCCAACTTAACTACACTTTAATTCATTACTTATTCCTACTTACCATTCTCTAGTTCTAAATCCTAGTTCCTAATTACCCAAATTTGGAACGATTATATGTGAAAATTAATGTTATACTGAAGAAAAAAATCGAGAGAAAAATGGGGATTCTAAGTAAGGAAATGCTGAAGCCGAACGATACTTAAGAGATAAATTTTTATAGTTCGTTCAGAAGGTAAATCAAAAGACTGAGATAAAGAACCAGGAATTAATTGTTATTCTGAAGCTAAGGAATTGGTTAGGTTAAGTTAAATAAATAAGGAAAAAGACATAATTATAAAATAATCTAGAGATGTATAACCAAATTAGATAAATAAGAAAATTGATTTATTAAATAATGTATAAGTAATATGCTAGATGATTAATGAGACAATAATTCGATGAAGTTAATTAAATTGTTAATTAACGCACAAGGAACTAGGCTAATGACTAAATTAAATAATCAAGCAACGTAACCAAGTTATTAGTAATTAGATAAAGACATGAATTTATTAATTAAGGAACCAGTAATTAGACGAAAAAATAATGTATTGACTAAGTAATGTATGAACCCATTCTCTAAAGTATCCGTAATTAAATAAATAAGTAACATAATTGTGTGTGTGTGTGTGTGTGTGTGTGTGTGTGTGTGTGTGTGTGTGTGTGTGTGTGTGTGTGTGTGTGTGTGTGTGAGGTGTATGAGGTATGTTTATCTTTGGAGGGAGTGTATGTGTGTATGAGGAGGGGTTGCATGTGCGTGTGTGGGGGGGGGATGTATGTGTATGTGTGTGTGTGTGGGGGGGGTGTACGTGAGGGTATGTAGGTGTTTTAATATGGTAAATATATGTATGTGAGGCTGTATGTGTATATGGATGTTGTATGTATGTATAGTAAGCTGTGATATATGGGAGTGTATGTGTAGATGTGTGTGTGTATGAACGTCCGTGCGAATATTTATTGAGGTGTATTATTCTAAAAAGACTTTGCAAATACGATATATCATTTAATTGGAGAGATCAAGAGGAAATAAACACAGGAAATGAAAGAAACGATGAATGACAGGAAGAGAATATATAAGAATACAGAACATAAGAACAATGGATAACTAAATCTGAAACTCACTTCAAAAAATGTGGAAAATATAAAAAATAAATCAAGAAAACGAGAAAAATAGACAATAATTGAGAACACAGGAATTATAAGATAGAAAATGCAAAGGAAAAAAATATTGATAGGAGAAACAAACAGGAAAAATATATTATACAAAATCACCAAATCACAAACTCGTAGAGAAAGATTAAAGAATTTCGCCCCACAACAACAAACTCCATGGGACCATAACACCAAATATTACCAACAGATAGTGAAAGTGAAAGTGGGTTCCATAAACATGACTACACACGTTCGGGACAGTACACTTAACCTTCGATCCATAAGGAGACTACGTGGCCAACACAGCCTCCGACCGCCATCACTTTCATTAACTGCTGCCGGGTGAACCAACATCACCCTGGGATCGAACCACTGACCCTAAAGACGGAAGGCGAAAGCTGTATCCACTTGACAATCGCAACCCCTGGTGGCTGATGATGTTAAACACGTCACTGAATTTTGCTCAGACACATCCGTTCACAAAGTTCAGTTAGAATCCACTGCTTGTTGTTCGAGGTAATCTGTTTTATATTTCATTGCTGAATTTTGCTCAGACACATCCGTTCACAAAGTTCAGTTAGAATCCACTGCTTGTTGTTCGAGGTAATCTGTTTTATATTTCATTGCTGGACAGACACACGGACAAACGCACGGGTAGGTGGGGGCGGGGGCGGGGTAGACTGCACACACACACACACACACACACACACACACACACACACACACACACACACACACACACACAGGAACTTGATATGTTGCTCAGTATAACAATATAACAAAAAGTTGATGAAAGAGATGACAACAATAACAGGAGTAGATGAAAACGGGAAAACTTAAGAAAAAAATAATCAAGAAACGCGGGACAATAAAGGACGCTGATAAATGAAGACAAACCAAACAACGGAACACATGAAGACAAACCAAACAACGGAACACATGAAGACAAACCAAACAACGGAACACATGAAGACAAACCAAACAACGGAACACATGAAGACAAACCAAACAACGGAACACATGAAGACAAACCAAACAACGGAACACATGAAGACAAACCAAACAACGGAACACATGAAGACAAAAATATGTACGGTACTAAGACAATGGGAGACAAAGTTCCTTACCGATTAAACAAAAGCAAACTGGGCATTATGATATACACTGACGAACTTACTGCAAGGATGAAAGACAAACAAAATATAAAGAATAACTCAACGAGAAACGAAGACAAATCAGAATTGAGGATAAAATGAACACACAGTAATTAAGCGTCGGGCGGGACACACACACACACACACACACACACACACACACACACACACACACACACACAGGCTAGTCGTGTCGTACCAGCCGGAGATGAACCTTGGGTCGAGCGTTTACCTTTGGGGCCACCTCCAGGGGGGCATGAAGGGCCAGGGACGGCGGGAGGGGCCCGAAGAGGGCGTTTGTGGCCATGAGGGATAAGTTGGGGTCACAGTGGGACCTTGAGGCCATAGTGAGGGAGGGGAGGGGGGCGTCGGGGCAATAATGAGGTAAAGGGTGGACGTCGGGGCCATATAGAGGGTGAAAAAGAGGAAGAGTTGGATTCGGGAGGATGAAGTCGGGGACGGAGGGGTAAAGGAGGTGTCATATATCCAAGGGCGTCGGAGCCAAAGTGGGGCATCGATACCCACTTCAGCAAGGTGTCAGGGCCGGTGTATGAAGCGTCGGAACCACAAAGCATGAGGGGTCAAAGTAGGTCATCTGAGCACGGGGGATGGGAGGGAGTGAGATAGACTTCAAGGTCCAGCTTCCAGGGATGGAGGGCATAATATTTTTTTTTCAGATTTAATTATCAAATACAGAGTCAGGGGTATAGAGGTCAAGGGAAAGGAGGAGAGGTGAGGAGAGGAGGGAGAAGAGATGAGGGGAGAGGAGAGGAAGAGAAACGTAGTCAGAGAGAGACAGAGGCGACAGTACCAGAGGTTTAGGGGATCGTTACCACAGGAAGAGAGGCTAGCACCATGTTGTGTGTGTGTGTGTGGAATGACGCGTAGAGGGCAATAAAAAACAGGGTGAGGGCGAGAGCAAGAAGACTAAGGGATACATGTGGGTAGTGGAGGAGAGGGAGAAGAGGCTGAAAGAGGTGCTGGTAGTAGGGTTGAGAGGGGAGTAAAGGAGTGTCGAGGGAAGGATTATAGTGAGGTAATGGAGTATACATATGGGTGGGTGGAGGAGGATGTGGAAGGTTAGAGGGTGATGTTAGAGAGTTGGAGGAGGATATGGAGGGTTGGGGGAGGATATGGAGGGTTGGAGGAGGATATGGAGGGTTGGAGGAGGATATGGAGGGTTGGAGGATATGGAGGGTTGGGGGAGGATATGGAGGGTTGGGGAGGGATATAGAGGGTTGGGGAGGAGATGGAGGGCTGGAGGAGGATATGGAGGGTTGGGGAGGATATGGAGAGTTGGAGGAGGATATATGGGGAGGAGAGGTTGGAGGAGGATATGGAGAGTTGGAGGAGGATATGGAGAGTTGGAGGAGGATATGGAGAGTTGGAGGAGGATATGGAGAGTTGGAGGAGGATATAGAGAGTTGGAGGAGGATATAGAGAGTTGGGGGAGGATATGGAGGGTTGGAGGAGGATATGGAGGGTTGGGGAGGATATGGAGGGTTGGAGAGGGTGTTATGTAATGTTGGAGGGTAATATTGGATACTAAAATATCCAAAAATATGATTTGAGAAAAGTTGAAAATAAACAAAAATAATAACAACAACAGCCGTGTGAATAGACAGTCTGGGGCGGGTAACAGGTGAGAGAGATTTAACCAGCAAGTGAGAGAAGTGAGGTGTGAGGAAAGAAAAAAACCAAGTGAATGACAAGATAGAAGTGAAGTGGGTCAGAAGAATTTGGAATAAGAGAGAGAGAGAGAGAGAGAGAGAGATAACGGAATAGTATCGAGGAAGGGAGTGAGGAGAAGCGATGCTAGATGCGAAAATGCCACTGAGAAATACTGGCGAGGTTGTAACACGTGGTAGTAGTGAGGATCACACACGCACACACGCACACACACATACACACACACACACACACCTGACGCTGACGCCACGTGTCCACAGGAGGAGTTGCCGGATGTAACAGGTGTACTGCACCGGGTGTAAGAGGTGTTTAACCCAAGGAAGGAAGAGAGGCAAGGCGGAACGAAGAGGAAGAATGAAAGGAAAACAATCGGTTTCCTAATCTCTCTCTCTCTCTCTCTGTCTCTCATTCTTTCTCTCTCGCTCTTTCTCTCTCCCGGTCAGTGACCCCGAGAGCGGTGTTCACAAACCTCTGGGTGGTGGTGGCGTTGGTAGTGGTGATGGTGGTGATGGTGGTAGTGGTAGTAGTGGTGGTGATGTTGGTAATGGTAGTAGTGATGATGGTGGTGATAGTGGTGATAGTGGTAGTGGTAGTAGTGGTGGTGATGTTGGTAGTGGTAGTGGTGGTGATGGTGGTGGTAGTGGTGATAGTGTTGCTATTGGTGGTGGCGTTGGTAGTGGTGATGGTGGTGATAGTGGTGATGGTGGTGATGGTGGTAGTGGTAGTAGTGGTGGTGATGTTGGTAATGGTAGTAGTGATGGTAGTGGTGATAGTGGTGATAGTGGTGATGGTGGTGATAGTGGTAATGGTAGTAGTGGTGGTGATGTTGGTAGTGGTAGTGGTGGTGATGGTGGTGGTAGTGGTGATAGTGTTGCTATTGGTGGTGGTGGTGGTGGTGGTGGAGAGGAGAAAAAAAACACGGTGATGAAAACTAGATTAGAAAAAAAAACAGAAAATATCACTCGTATAGGAATTAGCAAAACAATAGAAGACGAACTAAAGAGAGAGAGAGAGAGAGAGACCTGGAGATAACGGTGAAAATAAACACTAACCACAAAGAGACACACACACACACACACACACAGAGGCCAACCAGGATACTACTACCGTTACCTATCACAAGTTAACACTTTAAAACACAACACAAGGGAGGCCAAAACAAACAAGGAAATGACTTATGAATGGAAGCGAGAAGCAAAATACCTGTGGATGATTAGTAATAATACGGAAAAGATCCAATAAACATGAAACACAAACATAAGGTTCAATGACCTCCCCCCCCCCCCCCTTGACGAACTTGCTTGTTGGGAGGGGGGGGGGAGGAGTGGGTGGTGGTGGGGGGGGGTGAGTGAAGGAGGGAGTGAGAGAGGGGTAAACAGGAAAGGAGGAAAATGCATTAAAGGCCACTTCAGAAAGGGAGAAGCATAGGAGATAACAGAGGGGAGAGGCAAAGTTCAAATATAAAATGTCATGGGGTAAATGAGACAAAAAGTAGCTGTGATTAGAGTGGGGGAAGGAGAGAAGGAAATAGTGAGGAAGAAGCAAAAGAAGAAGTGGAAGAGAAAGAAAAAGGAATTGCAAAAACAGGCAATACAAGTCGGAAAACGTAAGGAAGAAAATATAAAAATATACCCATTAAACACAAACAGAATTAACAGCATGATGGGAAATTATACGAAAAAAAAACACAAAAACTATAAATTAAATCAGTGGGGTATAAAAAAAAGGCATAAAAGCAACATGGAGAAAAAAAATCAAAGAAAAGTCCTGTTTATTTCACTTAACATATGAATAGAAATCAAAATAAAGAAACACAAACATCACTGATATAATGATAACTTACAATGACATTAAATAAACATTAGATAAATAACACAAATTAACTTCACCTTTAAAAGACAAATGAGAATAATAATAATAAAAAAAATAGTCAGAGAAAATAAACTAAAATAAATACCCCGAAGAAATAAAAAATAAAATAAAATAAAAAAGGGAAAGAATTCAGAACAGACAATAAAGATAAGACTAAGACACAATGAAGATGTAATAAAAATGTTCACAAGCGAGAATAATGATTTAGAAGGAAGAGAAAACCTAGCGAGATAAGATAACGAGACCAAGTTATTCGCTCCATGCAACACATTATAATTATTCCACATTATTATAACATTATAGGTTGAAAAATAAGGGAAATGCTGTGACCAAACAAATGAGACAGATAATAAAAGTAAATAATATATATATATATAGATGAAGAGACAGGTAAACAAACAATATCTAGATGGACAGGTAAACAAACAATATCTAGATGGACAGGTAAACAAACACTCTATAGACGAACAAACAAAAAAACAAATGTATATAAAACATAACCCCCAAACTAACAAACCTTATATCGATTATTTTCCACCCAACAATTTAATTATCTATTGAAAAAAAATAATTATCATGCCTCGAAAGGTAATAATCCAATGAAAAAAAAAAGTATATTAATTTAGCAAAGAATTGGGAATATTTTTTTATTTTTACAATATTTCATCTCAGGTGTAGGGTAGTGTTGTTTAACTGTATAAGAACGAATTATGACGATCCTGGGGTCCACAAACATACCCACATACTCCCACATATACCCACATAAACCCACATACAACCATAAACACCCACATATACCCACATACACCCACATATACCCACATAAACCCATATACAACCATGTACACCCACCTATACCCACATACACCCACATTATACCCAAATACACCCACATACCTTTCATAATGTTGACCTCTTTCCTGCATGAAACTGACCACAGGGAATGATAATCCAGATACACGCGACTGTACTGAGGTCAGGTCAGGTCAGGTCAGGTCAGGTTAGGTCATCTCGATAATGCCAGAAAATTATTGCAGTGAGTCAGTGAAATGAAATTCACTATATGTGTATTAGAGAAAAGGAATTTTTTGAATTTTGTATTTTCCCCTTAATTCCTTGAATACGAGTTAAATAGTCCCTTGAGTACGATTATTTACCCCTTGAGTACGATTATTTACCCCTTGAGTACAATGATTTACCCCTTGAGTACGATGATTTACCCCTTGAATACGATGATTTATCTCCTGAGCACGATGATTTACCCCTGGAGTACGATGACTTACCCCTTGAGTACGATGATTTACCCCTGGAGTACGATGACTTACCCCTTGAGTACGATGATTTACCCCTGGAGTACGATGATTTACCCCTTAAGTACGATGATTTACCCCTTGAGTAATATGATTTATCTCCTGAGTACGATGATTTACCCCTTGAGTACGATGATTTACCTCTTGAGTACGATATTTACCCTTAAATATCGTATCTATTCCCTTGAGTATTATGATATTTCTACTCAGAGAGTTATATCATCGTACTCAAGAGGGTTAAGATAAATACGTGTGTGTGTGGGTGTGTGTGTGTGTGTAGATTCTCCAATTCGTATACTATAGTCAGGCACAAGCATCCATATGCATACTCGTTTATACTCACAAACGGACACATACTCCTTAATTCACCCACACGCACACACACACATCCATACTCACAGGTGAATACCCACACACACTCAACTCACGTAAACTCACGCACGCACAGTTACTCGGTCAGTCTCAGACACTCACCTCCTCTCTCTATTCCCCCCCCTCCTCCACCATCCCCCACCCTCAGCATTCCTCCTGACCGCACTACACCCAAGAATCTGGTCCACAGTCCACAGTTACCTCGGTCTTGTCACGCTGAATGACTCCACTCTCTTATACGACTGGATACACTTTGGCATTACTATGGTTTCCCTTTGTAATAGACTGGCATGCCCTGATATACCATTTTATATCTGTCTATACTCAATTATTTAACTCTAAACAAAATTTTCAAATGGTCTGAAAAATAGCAGATGAAATTCAATGTGGACAAATGGAAAGTGCTCAGTCTAGAAGATCTAAATAAGGTAACCGGATACCAGATGAACAACGATGTTACAGAGAGAAACGACTGCGAGAAAGATTTAGGAGTAATGGTAAGCCAAGTAAACAATGTGTATTTACTCGAAACAAGGCTAATAGACAGGGGTGTTAGTTACAAGACTAGCGAGGTCATCCTAAAACTATATCTTGCGCTTATGAGACCTCACTTGGATTATGCAGTTCAATTCTGGTCACCGTATTACAGAATAGATATAGAACCCCTAGAAAGAATTCAGAGGAGAATGACAAGACTTATCCCGAGCATTAGGAACCTTGAGTACAGAGACAGGTTAAAGCATCTTAATTTGCACTCCCTCGAGAGACGTAGAATGAGGGGCGATATGATAGAGGTGTATAAATGGAAATCAGGGCTATACAAAGGGGACATTACAAAGGTACTCAAACTATCCGACCAGGAGTGAACTTGTAACAATGGTTTTAAATTAGACACATTTATATTTAGGCGCGAGATGGGTAAACATTGGTTTGGAAATAAGGTAATGGACGAGTGGAACAAATTACCAAGCATCATCATTAATTCGAATACGCTGGATAGCTTCAAACATAGGTTGGTTGGATATATCAGCAATGGGGTTTAGGCGTAATGGGAATGCCCAGTATGGACCAATAGGCCCGCTGCAGTTTCCTCCATTCTTATGTTCTTATGTTGTTCCTGTTGTATCAGACCGGTATACTGTGATATACCATTTTATATGATTGTATTTTGTTATGTGTTATCAGTCTGTAATTAATAACGTCTGGATAGTTTATTGAAATATGCGCTATGGATATTTGTCCGGTTAGGTTAGGTTAGGTTCTATACATTTTCGTTTCCATTTGTGTATATTTCGGTGTTTAAAAAGTATGAACGACCTTAATCAATATTATGTCATTGTTAGCTTGTTCAATGTTCATATTATGGCAAATAAACGTTGAAATCAAGTTATTAAAATTTTCTTTATCATTAAAACAACTGTATTGATCCTTACGTACAATACAGCGTTGAACCTACAATATGTGAAAGGGCATTGGATCTCATGCGCATCACGGGGCGTTGAACCTTACGTACATAACAGATCGCAGAACCTGACATGCACAATAGATCGTTGAACCTGACGAACATAACATGGTATTACACCTCACGTACAGAGCATATCATTAAACCTCACGTGCATAATAGAGCGTTGAATTACGCATTAATAGAAGCTCGTTGACCTTCACGTACACAACAGGATACTGAAGCTGCGTAAATAACAAGACGTTGAACCCCACGTTTGTAAGCGAGTATAGCCTAACCAGGGCAGTAAGACTGTATGGCGCCATTAGCGGTAAACGGTAATCACTCCAAGAGGCAGACAGACAGACAGACAATAATTTGAGCTTAAGAGATATATCATTACAGATACATACATATAATATAACAATAGACAGCTAAATAGATGGATAGATAGATATGGGGAGAGAGAGAGAGAGAGAGAGAGAGAGAGAGAGAGAGAGAGAGAGAGAGAGATGACGAACGCAGGGATTAAACACCAGGTCACAAGGTACATCATGTTCTTCAACCCAAATGAGTGAACAGAGGAACATAATTGACCATAAAAAAGAACAAAAAATAAACTAGATATATTCTTAATCTCCGGTTTCTTCTTCCATTCGTCGTAAAAATATATTCTTGTTGTCATTTTTCATACATCCGTTATCCTGTTACCTGCGCCTCTCCTTACGTTAATGAACTTGTCTACGCCGAGAGGGACAGAAGTGTGAATTGGATTGACGGGGTGTGACAGAAGAGAGAATGTCAATAATCTCACTGTTGTGTACTAGACAGATCACCTCCTCCCCATCTCCACCGTTAGACGCTCGGGCTCATCATAACACACGTCAGCACTGTTAACTGCTCATAGACACTGTCCCAAAGGTGATGTTATTCTTAGGTGTAGCCGTTGTTATTACCATCTCTCTCTCTCTCTCTCTCTTCATCACAAACATCGTCAACACTGTCATCTCTCGCAGCCAACATCATTCTCCTCACCTGTCATCAGTCTTCCTCGCCTCTAACATCACAGCAGCAGTAAATTCTACAATAGCGTCACCCCTCACCCCCTTAAATCTCCCTCACTCCTAGCACCCATCCCGCTCCCCCGCAAGCTTCTTTAGCCTACTCTCCACCCCCGCCTCCCGAAGGTAAGCTCCCCTACAGGAACGACGCGTGGAAATTCCATTCCGGGTCACTCACCCTCGCGTCCCCCCCCATCTCCCTCCACAGACATGGGAGGCTCCACGCCGGCCACGCGCTCATCCCCCCCTCCCTTCCTCCCTTCCTCCCTCCGTCAGGAAGTGTACCTGGCTGGGTCTTGCCGTGTTGTCATGAGGCTGTATACCGTCATAAACTGTACCACCAAGAGGAGCCAGTACCTACAGTATTTTGTGAGGCTCATTTGGGTTGTACTCTCAACTGCCTTCTGCCAGAAGTGATCGTACCGTTGCGTAAACTTAACGTAACTTTTTTGTCAGCCGTAACGTGGGTTACTGTACCGTCAACGTTGGTGCATTGTTACTTGTACCTGTAGGATGGTACCGTACCAGGCAATTTACCCAGCCTTGTTATACCAGGTGGACTCGTATCCAGCAACACTATTCCGCAAGGACCTGTACCCAAAGATGCTGTTTTATCAGGAGTTAAATCCAAGGCTGCTGTGGCACGCAAAGCTATGTAGTTGTGCCCAGGGCTACTGTACCCCCAGAAACTGTACGCAGACCTGCTGTATTGGCAATAGCTGTACCTATCACAGCCAGTATAATTATAATAATAATAATATTAATAATAATAATAATAATAATAATAATAATAATAATAATAATAATAATTAACAGTTTATTGAAAGAGCATGGCAGCCGGAAGGCTGAAAACATACAGTTTCATAATTGGAGGTCAATGACTGCGTACACTCGTGAAAACAAAATTGTAGAATATTATGCATTCATAAATATTTGCAAACACACTTGTATTTAACTATATACATAAAAACATGACCCAGTACCCGGTAAAGTATCACCCACCACTCCTGACCTCTCCCTCACTACCAATGGCCTCACACTCTTACATAGCAACAGATCATATCATTCAATAAACAACTTACACCTCTTGCCATAGTATATGTGATCAATAACCGTAAAGAACGTGCGTGGAGATGGCATATTCATGACATCTATATGTAAATTACCTCCCCTCGGTGAACCCAGCGTGACATTCAACCGTGAAATGTCTCTTTTCTATGAGTGAGAAACACGTTGCTTGCTGTGGTTCATGGAGGTGGAGGGGGGAGGGTAGATGAGGTGTGTAAGGGAGGGGAGGCTAGAATAGCGTGATGAGATAAAGGGGGTGAGTAGGGGAGAGACAGGGGGAAGAGGGGGGTGATGAGAAGGGGAGGACGCCAGAGTACGTTGATCCCATGAGCCGCCGCCATCGCCCGCTACCTCAGCATGTAAACAAACCCGACACGTGCTTCCTACGTACGACGTTAGCTGGCGAATTTTCCCACATTTATTTTATTCTATTGCCATCGGTTTTACCACTTAATGGGTTTATTTTTCGTATTTTGAATCCATCAACACTGGATGCAAGCGTCTCTTGTATGATTATCGACAATACACCAGCTGTATGACACTTACAAACAATAACAAATTAAAAACAAAACCTAACTAGTTAGCAACACTCAACAGCACGTGCAACGGACGCCGCCATATGCGTACGGCAGCGTTGCCACGTAACCCAGGTGACTCATCACAATTTAAGGTTACCTTCACAGTCTGGCGGCCAAACAAACTTCTTAGGCTAAAATTAGAAGAGCGCCGAGGTTCATTGTATAGAGCATGTTGGCGAAGCCTAAAGACTGCAGCCAATGTCAACAATCTCACCAATGGATTTTATTTCGTGCATTTCTGCATCCAGGGAGCGTGGGACAGTGAATTACGGGAAATGCAGTCGACGTTGAGTGCAGATGGTAAGTTAGGGCCGCCGGTGTGGTTGAGGGAGGGAGAGGAAGTGAGGGAGGGAGAGCAAGATGGGGGAGAGTATTGGGAGGAAGGATGAGGAAAGGAGAGGAGTCCCTTCACCCCCATCCTCATGTAGCCAACACGCGCACGGTAACACGAGGAGGAGGACGCTACTCGTCCGGGCTCTGAGAGGTTCTGCCCCCAGCACTGTCCATTACCCTAATGTACCCGAGATTAAAATATCTCCGTTATTGTGGTGGAGCCTCAAACCTTACTGCTGTTCCCGCCCTTTACATTTATTGCTCTACCGTTTGTGATTTTTTTGGTTATGCAATGAACCAAGAATGTATAAGATTTTACCTACATTGAAAGATGGAAGTGTTATAATGTGGCATAAATTTTGAGTTTGAAGTTCATATTGGAGTGAACACCTTCAAGAGTCTACAAACTAACTTAAGTACAAAAAACAACAATGATAAATCAACTCCTTACACTAAGTCTCCTTATCTATTACATTACCAGTTTCTGTAATACATCTGTAGGTGAAGCATCATCACACTTTAACCCCAATCTTAACGCACGCTAATTTAATCTACCCCTAACCTAATCTAACCTATCCTACCTAATCCTAACCTACAAAACCCTTACCTAACTTGATCAAACTCTAACCTATCCCCGAGCCAAGCCAATCCTTAATCTACCCTAACTTAACCATACCTAACCAATCAGATCTGAAATTCGAAATTTCAATTACTGACACACCTGTCGGTCACTCATTCCAGTTACTCCTCCATATGTCGATAACTCGTGGACTCAATACATTTTCTCCATCAGGGTCAGTCACTCACTGCACTTACTCCACCAATTATCGGTCACTCACTCCAACTACTATAATACTTCTCCGCCACTCACCCCATTTTCTTCAACACCAGTCGGTAACTCACTCCAGATACCCCCAACATATATCAATCGTGTCAACAATGTTAGTCGGTCACTCATTCTAACACTATCCGGTCACTCACCCTAACATTATCCGGTCACTCATCCTGAAACTGATCGGTCACTCACCCTGAAACTGATCGGTCACTCACCCTGAAAACCAATCGGTAAGCCACTCCAACACCTGTCGTTCATATGTGCTAATCACTACACCGATCAGTCAAATTTCCCGTAACTGTCCACACCAACAGTCAAATCTACCTGTCTATAGAAGTGAACACCTGTCGAGTGCTGCTACATTGACTATAAATTAACGTTAAGTACCACTACCTGTCAACATTACCTGTCATTTATTTTCTTAAATTATTCGTAAATTAGATTCCACCTGATGAATTACTGGGGGAGAGGGATGAAATTGGTGATGAGTGTGGTGATGGTAGGTGATGAGTGTGGTGATGGGTGTTGTGTGGTAAGGTGAGGGTGTTGAGTTGGTGGTGGTAGTGGTGTAGTAAAGAGAGGGTGATGCTGTTGTTGTTATTGGTGGTGATGTGGTAAGGTAAAGGCGATGAGTTGGTGGTGGTGGTGGTGATGATGGGTGTGGTAGTGTGGTAGAGGAGAAGGTGTTGGTGTGGTGGTGTTGGGTGTTAGTGTGGTAGGTGGGGGGGGGGATATGTTTATTAAGGGGTATGTGATATCACGGCAGGAACGTGTAGTGGTAATGGTGGTAGTAGCGGTGGTGATGATGATAGTGGTGGTAGAAGTAGTAGTGGTGGTGATGATAGTGGTGGTAGAAGTAGTAGTGGTGGTGATGGTGGCATTGACACTATCATGGTACAAACATTTATACTCCTACATTATATCAAGGGATCAACACCAACCATAACCACCACTTTTGACACCACCACCATCACCACAACCACCACTGACACCACCAATACCACCAATCAGAATCATTTCCCCCCACCCTTATATTCCTTCCCACCAATCAAAAAAAAGTCCCTGTGACCTTCCCTTTCAGCCAATCAAAACCCTTCCTTACTCTTCTCCTCTTTCCACCCAGCAGTCGGATGCTTCCCTCTCACCCAGCATCCCTCCCTCTTAGACAATCAGGATGTCTCCCTCCGTTCCTATTCTTCCGCACCTTCCCACCTCCCCTTCTTTCCCATCTCTTTTCCGTCCCATTCATTTACTAATTATTATGGCCTCGACGACTTATAGTAATTATCGGTAATTTTACACTTTCTCCTACTAATCATTTTTCCACTTCTGTGCACCTCCCACTCTCTTTATCATGTTCTCTTCTCATATTCTTCGTCACTTTCCACGGCCGTTTTCTTTATCATTTTCTCTTCCCACTCTCCTTCTTTGCCCCTCTCTCTCCTTCCTTTTCTTTCTTCTACCTCTTTCCCTCTGTTCCTTCTTCTTCCACATCCTACTTCCATTTCTCATTCCTGTCTTTATAATTCCTCTTTTTCTTCCCTCCTCTCTCACATAGACAAGGGCCCTGGTGTAGGGAGAAGACACAGGAGGCAGTGAGACCTTGGTAACAGGAAAGGATTGCGGACTTACTGTCGCGTACTGGAAGTTAATTCTTTAACACACAGGTCCACGATCTTACCACCACTCCCCACTCCTCCTCCTCTTCCTTATCTTCCTCCTTTCCCTTACCCTCCTTCTTCTCTTCGTCCTCCTCCTATTTCCTCTTCTCGCTTTCCCCTCCCTCTTTGCCTTCCCGTTTTCATTTAACTCGTTTGCCTTTCTCCACTCACCTTTTTTTCTCTTCCTTCCCCACCTGTACTTCCTCCTCCTCTTCTTCTTTCCTTCAACTCTTCCTAAATTCTTGTTTCCTATCTCCATCTTTACCATCTCATGTTATTGCTCCATCTTCTCCTCTTTACTTTGACCATTTATCCCGGTTACCATTATTTTTTTTATATTCTCCTCTTCTTCGTTAGTTATCAATCTCTCCCTCCTTTCTTCTCCTCCTCGCTCGTCATTCCTTTACCCAATCTGATCTCTCTCTCTCTCTCTCTCTCTCTCTCTCTCTCTCTCTCTCTCTCTCTCTTTCTCTCTCTTATCTTGCCTCCTCCTTGTCTTCTCTTCCTTTGATCTCCACTTCATCCTTCTTTCCCCCATCCTCTTCTACCTCTTATCTCTTCTCCCAACCATCCCGTCTTACGACTCCTCTTCCCCTCGACTACCATACCTCTTACCCCATGACCTCTCTCTCCCCAGCCCCACCCTACCCTCCTCCTCCTTCTCTTCAACTGCATTGAATCCCATACACAGTCCTCACTCACGTGCCCTTTCCGCACCCCCTCCTACTCCTCCTCCCCCCTCCCTCCTCTGGGTCTCTCCCACTCACTTTTCAAAAAGCTCTTGAGGTGAGTCCTTCACTCTCCCCGACACCTCTACTTAGGCAGCCTCCTCTCCCCTACATACCCCCTTGTCTCCCTCCCCCTCCCCTCCCCTCTCTCCCTTTCCCCTTGGTTTGGAATGCACTATATTTTTAGCCTCCTGTATCCCAGACGATGATGCCGCGACTTCCTGTTTCCATGTTCTTGTCTTCATTGTTTTACATTGACCAGGTGTGTCTGTGTTTGTGTCTTGTGTGTATGTATGTGTGTATGTATGTATGTATGTATGTGTATGTGTTGTAAAAGAAAAAGTATCTTTCTGGAGGGGTCCGCTAGGGTTGGTAGGAGGGATTGGGAAATTTCCTACCTATTATGGTAGGCCTAATTTAGTTATTTCATTCGAAATATAAAATTAGTTCGTTTCATTATGGTTGGTGGATGACAGTATGCCTCATGGGGGCTTTACCAAAAAAGTTTGTTCGTGGTGTCATTTTATTTCGCACAATAATTGTACAAAGATTTGTTTTACCGCGTGTGTGTGTGCGTGTGTGTGTGTGTGTGTGTGTGTGTGTGTGTGTGTAAATAATAATAATAATAATAATAATAATAATAATAATAATAATAATAATAATAATAATAATAATAATAATAATTAATAATTAACGGTTTATTGAAAGAGCATAGCAG
The DNA here is from genome assembly GCF_018991925.1 of Homarus americanus. Lineage (NCBI taxonomy): Eukaryota > Metazoa > Arthropoda > Malacostraca > Decapoda > Nephropidae > Homarus > Homarus americanus. Next base: position 448,369 of record NW_024746240.1, read on the forward strand.
CCAGAAGGCTGAAAATATACAGTTACATAATTGGGGAATGGGTTTCGATTTACAAAAAATATACAAGTAACATAAGTGATACAAATATGATATATAATAACTAGATGGGGAAAAGCTCAAACTACAGGGCATTTCAACATAGTGACAGTGCAAGGAGTAGTGTTTACTGGGAGTGAATACACTGATTTATTACAAGTTATTGATAATTTTTACAATGGTTGGGACTGGGCTGTTCTTATAGCGATCAGTTCGTGCACGTATGGGCTGGATGCGGTTGTGGTGTCGAACAGCAATTCTCGGGCTAGGGATCTCAGGTGGTAGTGTGTGTGTGTGTGTGTGTGTGTGTGTGTGTGTGTGTGTGTGTGTAATATAACAGTGTTTGAGGCAGCAGTACCATAGAGGCGTCGTAGGGAGACTCTGATGGTCACCTGGTTGGTTTACTTTCTCCGTACATCTTTTATGGCAACTATTATTATTATTATTATTATTATTATTATTATTATTATTATTATTATTATTATTATTAGTGTTATTATTATTACAGTTGTTGATGTTATTAGTGTTAATAATAATAATAATAATAATATTATGATTATTATTATTATTAGTAGTAGTAGTAGTGGAAGTAGTATCTTGTTTCCGAACAGGTTTGCGAGGTATTGGATTGAACCTTTGTGTGTTAGAGAGAGATTATCGTGTTTGCTGTGTTTGTAAGTGTTGCATGTGGAAGTTGCATGTGGAATGTGGGCGTCTGAGTTCGTTTGATTGGTATATATATATATATACAGAATATACGTATTTTGTGTGTGTGTGTGTGTGTGCGTGTCAATTTGTACTGACCTCTCCCTCTCTCTCTCATGTCCTCCTTCCGCTTCCTGCAGGTCACCCGGCCGGCAGCCGTCTCGCCCACCCTCCACCCCCCACTCCCCACCGCCTTCCTCCCCGTGTTCTTGTCTGGCGTCAGTCTGGGCCGGGGATTGTCTCTCCTGCACCACACACTGGCGCCGCCCTACACACACACACACACACTCACGCGAGAGAGAGAGAATGTCAACACATTATGCATTATTCTCCGACGTCGTCCTTCAATCCCGTCTGACTCGGCAATAAAGCACTGCATTAGGTGATACCCAGGTAAGGGGAGGGGACGGGAGAGGAGAGGAGAGGAGAGGAGAGGAGAGGAGGGGAGGGGAGGAGAAAGGTAGGGGAAGGGAAGGTGGTGAGTGATTATACGGGAAGGTGAAAGATGGAAGAAGGATGGAGAGGGAGGGGAAAAGGAAGGAAGGAAGGTAATGGGAGGGGAGACAAAGATGGTATGGTGTGATGGGGAGGGGAAGGTGAGAATGGAACGAGGAGGAGGAGAAGAAGAAGGGGTTGAGGGGCGTAGGGAAGGTGGTTATCTCCCCTTCCTTCCTTCCTTCCTTCCTTCCTCTTCCTCCTACTCCTCTTCGTCCTCTCTTCTCGACGTCTGGTGCGAAAGGTGTATCGATTTCAAGGGCAAGTCTCCACCAAATCTGCAGGTGAGGGAGAGACTGCAGTGCTGTCTCCCCTCGGTCGGCTACCTGTCTGAACCCCTCCCTCCCACCTGCTCCCCCTCCCCCCATCTCCCCTCTTTCCTACCTGTTCCACCATCTCAGCCATCTCCCTTCCACCTGTCCACCGTCTCACCCCTCTCCCTTCCACCCGGCCTTCAGTTACCCCTCCTCTTCTATCTCCGCCTTTTTTTCCCTACTCCTCTTCCTATTATCCGTTCCCTTTCCACCCTCCCCTATTCTCCTACTCCGCTCCCTCTTCCCCATCCCTTTTACGACTCCTCCATTCCTTTCCTCTTAATATTTATCTACCTCTTCCTTCTCCTCATGTTAATAACCTTTTGGGTGCCTCCTTTCCTTTTTTTCTTTCCTCTCCCCCTCTCACTCTTCCCTTCACACTCCCCCTCCCCCCAGATCGTCTAGACTCTAGACGGAAGGGGAGGCACCCACTGCTCCCCTCACCCTCCCACGTCTGCTTCACTGCTGATTGTTTTTGCATTCATGCTTTCTTTTTTGTTGTTGACTTTTCAGTTTTATTGTTTCCTAGTTATCTCTTCCCTCTTTCTGTTTGTCATTTTCCATTCCAACTGTTTTTCTGTCTCATTTTACTTTTTTCAACTTAATATAAGAACAACAACAACAACAACAACAACAAAAACAACAACAACAACAACAACAATAATAATAACAAATAAATAAAATAATAATAACAATACAAATAAAATAATAATAACAATATAAATAAAATAATAATAAAAGAAAAATACTAATACTAATACTACTACTAATAATAATAATAACGAGGTCAACAAGAACAGTAACAAAAAGAAAAAAATAATAATTACAATAATATTTAGTTAATTTTATCTTCATGGCCACAGGTGTTATTATTCAGTACTGTAAGCAATAGTTTGCCCTCTGAAAGACCTACTGTGGGATGAGATGCAGTGGTGCGTGTACAAAATTTATGAAGCTGAAAGGATCGGAAAGATGATGGATTAAATTTCCTCAGTCACTAACCATAGAATAACAACAACAAGGGAAAAAATATATAGATGTAAACAGAGGAAATAAATATCATTGAGTGTGTCTTGTTTTCCTTTCATTATAAACAATTTAAGTAATAGATCTTCCCACACAGACCAGTATAGTCCCTTCATTATCGCTTTTAAGCTATTTTGTCAATTATCATTATTATTATTATTATTTTGCAGTTACCCGAGGCAGTACAGCTAATGAAGGCCTAAGAAAATACCCCTGGAAATTATATATAATGCGCGTGTGTGTGTGTGTGTGTACGTATGATCTCAAATCCTGCGTATGTATGCATGTGCTTGTAGGTGTGTGTATGTGCGCATAGGTAGGTGTATGTTCGTGCCAGTGTGTATATTTTGGGAGAGGGTGGGGGAGGAAGGTGTTGGAAGAGAAACAATAATCTTAAGCCCAGGGAAGACACAGTATTAACACTAGAGTATATAAGATGGAAGACGAAGCAGCATTACGCATCAGGCAACATTATTAATGCTCTGTGATCACTGTTAATTCCGGGTCGTACTGTCGTAAAATATAAAAATATCAGAATAAATAACGCAATATATTCTGAGCGCGTGTACATGACTTCAGCCAAATCCAGTTTTTATTCATATTTCGTGATGCAATGTTTTTTTTTTTAATCCTGTAATTTTATTTTTATTTTATTTGTAAGCATTTGAGTTTCTTCTCCGTTCTATCGTTAATTGTATCTTCACTATGATAGATTTATTTTATATATATACTGTATAAATATTGATATATAATTTCATGAAATACATTCCCTGTGCCAAATCATAATAATTTTGTTCTCATCTATTTCTTTACGACCTCACGACCATGTCAACTTTCTAAATCGGGAGCAAATTAAGTATATCATATCAATTAAATCTGCTCACGTGTGATGTTTTTCAGTCTAAGTTTATCTCTGAAATCTGGAACACGGGTGATCAATAGATAAACAGAGCGTTCTTTTACAGTGAGGTAATGGATTCTAATAAAGGGTGTTACAATTTGCTCCCATTAAGCCGCAGGTTATGTGTACACAGTAATTTATTTTGTTCACGGTGGATGAGAGAGAGAGAGAGAGAGTATGAGAGCGGAAATGAAAATACCACTTAGATCTGTACCTGGAGGTGAACTGAGTCTTTAGCCGACAGCATCAGCAACCAGAAAGGAACATAGTCTTGGGACAGTTACTTTATACAGATGTTGAGGGTGAATAAGACCTAGTACAATCTCTCTCTCCCCTCTCTCTCTCTCTCTCTCTCTCTCTCTCTCTCTCTCTCTCTCTCTCTCTCTCTCTTTCTTTCCGTAGTACTTTCTTTTTTCCCCTTGAATAGCCTTAAACATGGATCTGCCATTATCATCACTAAGACGGTGAAGAGCGAGTCGAAGACGGCAGTATAGGGGGGGGTCCTCAGCCCCTTGTATGTAGGGTGTGACGTTCCCAGCAGGGTGGAAAGAAAGAAAGAAAGAAAGAAAGAAAGAAAGAAAGATAGAAAGACACTCATACATAAAGACAATAGAAGACACACAAACCTGATGAAAATGGAAATATTAGAAAAAAGACAAAAAATACAATGGAAACAAGCTAAAAAAAAAATCCTAAAAAGAGAGAACAAAAAAAAACTGAAGAAAAGAAGCAAAAAGGATATATATTTTTTTCGTGTGACTCTAGTGTGAATGAGCCGTCAGGGGGAAGACAGGCAGCCACCCTCGACTTTACACTTCTCTTGAGAATTTCACCCATACAGGAACCTGACGCGGAAAATGATGATGATGGAGTTTTGATGTACAGTAATGCTCGCACCGTAGGAAAAAAAAATACTACATAAGGGGGGCGAGCGTATGTTCGTCTGGCGTAGCGTTATTAAAAGGTGGAAAAATATGGGGAGAAAGTCATGCAGATTTTCACTGGTTGAGATAGATATTGTTTTGGTGTGAAGGAAGTTGACAAGAATGAAATAGGACAATGTACCAAGACAGTGATCCAAGACAATGTACCAAGACAGTGACCCAAGACAATGTACCAAGACAGTGACCCAAGACAATGTACCAAGACAGTGACCCAAGACAATGTACCAAGACAGTGATCCAAGACAATGTACCAAGACAGTGACCCAAGACAATGTACCAAGACAGTGATCCAAGACAATGTACCAAGACAGTGATCCAAGACAATGTACCAAGACAGTGATCCAAGACAATGTACCAAGACAGTGACCCAAGACAATGTACCAAGACAGTGATCCAAGACAATGTACCAAGACAGTGATCCAAGACAATGTACCAAGACAGTGATCCAAGACAATGTACCAAGACAGTGACCCAGACAATGTACCAAGACAGTGATCCAAGACAATGTACCAAGACAGTGACCCAAGACAATGTACCAAGACAGTGACCCAAGACAATGTACCAAGACAGTGACCCAGGACAATGTACCAAGACAGTGACCCAAGACAATGTACCAAGTCAGTGTTCTAAGACAATGTACCAAGACAGTGACCCAAGAAAATGTACCAAGACAGTGACCCAGGACAATGTACCAAGACAGTGATCCAAGACAATGTACCAAGACAGTGACCCAAGAAAATGTACCAAGACAGTGACCCAAGACAATGTACCAAGACAGTGACCCAAGACAATGTACCAAGACAGTGACCCAAGACAATGTACCAAGACAGTGATCCAAGACAATGTACCAAGACAGTGACCCAAGACAATGTACCAAGACAGTGACCCAAGACAATGTACCAAGACAGTGACCCAAGACAATGTACCAAGACAGTGATCCAAGACAATGTACCAAGACAGTGATCCAAGACAATGTACCAAGACAGTGATCCAAGACAATACCAAGACAGTGACCCAAGACAATGTACCAAGACAGTGACCCAAGACAATGTACCAAGACAGTGACCCAGGACAATGTACCAAGACAAGTGAGTCCAAGACAATGTGTACAAGACAAAGACAGTGATCCAAGACAATGTACCAAGACAGTGACCCAAGACAATGTACCAAGACAGTGATCCAAGACAATGTACCAAGACAGTGATCCAAGACAATGTACCAAGACAGTGATCCAAGACAATGTACCAAGACAGTGATCCAAGACAATGTACCAAGACAGTGATCCAAGACAATGTACCAAGACAGTGATCCAAGACAATGTACCAAGACAGTGACCCAGGACAATGTACCAAGACAGTGATCCAAGACAATACGTCATAAATGTGCCACATCAATGAAACAAAACACACCACTAACACACATAGTAAGTCACTGAACTAGCAGGGGGGTAAAGCTCTTCTTTCTACCTTCCTTTCACCATCTAACCTCCCCTCACCTTCCCCCCCTTCTTACCATCTAACTTTCATTTTCTCTCTCTCCTCTACTATCTCTACTTCATCATTTAACCTTCCTTCTCTGTTATTCTCAACATCTCTCTCTCTCTCTCTCTCTCTCTCTCTCTCTCTCTCTCTCTCTGTCTCTCTCTCATCTTACCCACCTTATTCGTCCCTTCCCTCCTGCCTTCCCATTCATCTTCAACCTTCTCCCTCTTGGTATTCCTTCCCCTCTACCTTCTCTCCTCTTCCCTCTTCTTTCTCATGTTTTTTCTTCACCCTCTAACCTCCCCTCCCCCGTATCCTCATTCGCTCTTGTCATAGTAAAAAAAGTCTGCATTTCCTGAGACTATGTACAATATTTTTTTTTTCAATGAGTATAAAGAAAATCACATTGAGTTACGTTAGACTTTTAGGTATATAATTTTAACGCAAATTTTTCTGTCATCTTTTTATCACAGATTAAATGAACTAATTTGACGTAACTCTCATTCCCAATTAGTCAAAATATAAATGATGGACATAATTTTTAAGAACATGAGACCGGGGAAAAGTGGTTACGAGAAACGCATTAAAAAGTGTGTATGTTTATCTCATTGGTCGTAACTAATTCCTGAGATTCGTTCAGATTCCCTCTCTCTCTCTCTCCCTCTCCTCGTCGTCCACCCACCACCGCACGTCAAGTCCTCTTCACGTCCCCTTCGCTCACTCCTCGTCTCCGACCGATCCTCCCACACGCCCACACGATCCCCTACCGTTCAGCCGTTCCTCAAATACCATGTACGGCCTCGCCTCTCAGTGTAGGGGTGCTCCAGTGCCCTCCTCAGCCCCTCCAAGCCTTCCATATGGCTAACCCTCCAAACCCTTCGTCTGGCTGCAGTGGTCGGTGTGTGGGTGGGTGGTCGACTTCCTCCGCCAGATCAATTAGAAAAGGTTCCTCTGGAGATGAGTGTTTGCGATGCACTCCAGAGACCTCAGGCTAGTCTCTGGCATACCCATGGTCCTGCTTATTTACGTCACTATGGTGGATGACATCTATTGGCGATTGTCCAGAGGATCTTCTGACGTCAACAAGGAGAAAGGACGTTTATTGGCTACTATCCAGAGGATCTTATGGCGTCATCAAAGAGGGAGACGTTTATTGGCGAAGGTCCTCCTGATCTCCTTACTACGTCATCAAGGAGATGGCCATTTATTGGTTAATAAGATGAGCTCTCCAAATGACCTACTTATTGCGTCATCAAATGGATTTACGCTTATTGGTGAAGTGAATGCCCGGATGGTATTATGACGCTACCAAGGAGATGGGTGTTTATTGATGAAAAAGCTGAAGTGACCACATAATAGACCTGCTTAGTGGACAACCATAAATGTGTTATATATTAATTAAATGATAAATAATGTAAAACTACACATGTTGCTCTTGTATTTAATAATGTTTGTTATGAATGTTTGGTGGTATATATTGTTTAATCTTTTACACACACACACACACACACACACACACACACACACACACACACACACACACACACACACACACACCAACTATAAAAACAAATCAACTCCCATTTTCTAGTAGAGAACATGACCGATGAAACGAGAAATCCTGTACCTCTATTAGAAAACAGCGACAATTAGCTATACTTTCACCATGGAAGCTACATACAATCATTCATTTGATCTCACCATGTCATGAAACCTCATTCGATCTACTCACTTCAGTAACGAGTTCAGTTTCACCATGACAAGTGATCTATACAGCCAATAGCTCACCCAAGTCGTATGAACTCAGTCGACCATTACCACTGAAGTCATTTTTTAGTCAAATTTCATGTCATGACCCACTGAGCTGTCTCATGAGTGGGAGGGGCGGGAAGTCATAAAAGCACAGAACCTAAGGTGAAAAATTTACTTACGCGCAGTACTTATTAGACGCGATAATAAAGAACTTAAAACATATAGGAACGAAGTTATGAGAATTCTTCAGCCGTAAAAGTACCACCGTCCTTCAAAATAACCCTGACCAAGACTGTTGAGAATGATACTTTAAGAGTGGACAGACAGACAGACAGACAGAGACGAACCAAATAACCTGTTGAGGATATGAAAAATCATGAAATAACAGAAAATAATAATAACAAAAGTACGTCAGCCATGCTTATATCCACTACGCCTTTCACAAACGCTTGATCCATACAGTTATATGTGACCTCCACTTCCATGACCTGTGTTCGGGTTCACGTCCCCTAAGATTGGAAGTGAGAAGAGGATAAGAAGAAGGATGAGGATGGAGAAGGGAAGGAGAGGAGGAGGAGAATGAAGAGGAAGAGTAGGAGAATAAGAAGAAGGATGGGGGTGAAGAGGATAAAGAAGAGGAGGAGGAAGAGGAAAAGAAGGATGATGGGGAGGATGTCTATGAAGAGGAGGAAGATGATAAGGGGGTGGAGGAGGAAGATGATAAGAAAGATGAGGAGGAGGAGGAGGAGAAGGAGGAGGAGGAGGAGGAAAAGGAAGTTGAGGATGAAGAGGAGGAGGAAGGGGAAGAGACGTCCAATTTCACAAGAAAGAATATGCAAAGTAGGAGACACCGATACTCTTGGGGTCATCAGCTTCACAAGTCAAGTGTTCCATCTCTTCCAAGTGTGAAATTCGCTCATTTCTTCGACCTTTTTTTTTTAACAAGAAATCAGACAACTTTTATGCCTTTTTTTTTACCTTTTAATGTTGGTTTATGATATGTTCTCTGCATTTATTATCTTCACTTCTCTTCTATTTTCTCCTGAGGCAGATCAAGGCAGGAAAAAGGCTCATAAAACGGAGGGAATGAGTGAAGGAGCCTCAAAGAAGGAAGGGAATGAGTGAAGGAGCCTCAAAGAAGGAAGGGAATGAGTGAAGGAGCCTCAAAGAAGGAAGGGAATGAGTGAAGGAGCCTCAGTCTCCTCAGAGCCTCAACGGAAGGGAAATGAGTGAAGGAGCCTCGGAAGGTGAAGAGAAGGGAAAGTGAAGCCTCCAAAGAAAGAGAAGGGAATGAGTGAAGGAGCCTCAAAGAAGGGAATGAGTGAAGGAGCCTCAAAGAAGGGAATGAGTGAAGGAGCCTCCAAGAAGGGAGGTAATGAGTGAAGGAGCCTCCAAGAAGGGATGTAATGAGTGAAGGAGCCTCAAAGAAGGGAATGAGTGAAGGAGCCTCCAAGAAGGGAGGTAATGAGTGAAGGAGCCTCCAAGAAGGGATGTAATGAGTGAAGGAGCCTCAGAGATGGGAGGGAATGAGTGTAGGAGCCTCAGAGATGGGAGGTAATGAGTGAAGGAGCCTCAGAGATGGGAGGGAATGAGTGTAGGAGCCTCGACCATACGAAAAAAATTAGTGAAGGAGCCTCAAGCACAAGAAGAAAATGAATAATTGAGCCATAAATAATGAGGAATAAGCTGCAGAAAAGTACCAAAACAACAACAACAACACACACACACACACATACACACACACACACACACACACACACACACACACACACACACAGGTACTCATAGCCTTAGCTCGCATACTTGTTATACTAAGTGAGTTTCACCCTACGCTTGGATACACAACACTTTACATACACTCAGTCTGTATAATCTAAGGTGTATACGCCCACATATGACGAGATTCGAGCATTTTCCAATCACTCTATTCATGAAATATTGGAGGAATAAATGAAGTAAAAACATTTCTTCTCTATCTTAATAACGTTTGAACTGCTATGATTGAGGAGATAGATAGATAGATAGATAGATAGATAGATAGATAGATAGATAGATAGATAGATAGATAGATAGACAATGCACCGCCCCTGCCCTTAAAGACATCGCCAGTACGAACGAACAACAGCTCTTTGGCGTTCCCATTCAACCCTACTATGAGATGCAGATGAAAGCTACGTCGGACGAACTTTCGCCTCTCTTTCACAAGCAATCATTTGGTGGGGGGGGGGGGAAGGGGGGTTAGTGGCAGCTAAGACAGTGCCCTAATGTGACCCGGGTATCATTGGGTGCTCCCTTGTGCCCGACCTCTTAGTCCAGCAGGTGTAGTTAATGGCTGTGGGTCTCCTCGCCTCAGTGCCTCCCCCACGCTGCCTCAAGGTACAGGGTGGAGCACAAGTACGGAATAATATCTCCCCTCGTGAAAGTCTTACTGTAAAGTCCTGTTATATAAATTTTGTCTCTATTGATTTATTTTACGTTTTTATTCATTAACCGATTAGTCTATTCATGTATGTCTTTATCACTTACTTGTATTTTTTTTTTATTTATCTGTTTACTTGATTATTTATTCAGTTATCAATTATTTTCTCCATATAATTATTAACTCTTATTTTCCTACCTATCTTAATTGTTTAGTTACTGGTTCATATACGTATAATTACCTGTAAATATACGTAAATAAAGTCAATGGGGACGAGGAGGTTGTCAAGACCCTTTACTACACTCACAGACCGAGGTGTAGTCCTGCACAAGAAAAACAAAAACAAAAAACAAAACACCATTCCCGGACGGACAATTCCCCCAAAGGGAGACACGACTCGCTGACGTCATAGACCTGGATGATGGCAGCAACCAATCTCGTGCCACCGCCCACGCCACGGAATTGCTTGAGTAAGTTTGACACCTAATTATGGTTGAGATTGCCTTCAGCGTCCTCCCGAGAGCCCTCATAGCCTTCCAAGAGCGACGATTTTTTTTAGGCCATGGAACGGGAAGGATGTCAACGAGAAGACGGGATTTTTTTTTATTTTTTTTTTATATATATTTTTTTGGGGGGGAGGGGGCTAGCCAACAGGAAGAATGCCAACGGAAGTACTGTTATTTTTTTCTCATTTTGATCTAGGCAACGGGAAAAATGTCAACACCAGAGGAAAGGGTGTCAACAGGAGCGAAAGATATCAGACCAACTAATGGAGAAGAAGCTAACAGGGAGAACTAGCCAACAGGAAGTACGTCAACAGGGGATGTTTAGTCTCAACAAACAGTAAGGGGTAATATCAGTACGTTTTGTGTGTGTGTGTGTGTGTGTGTGTGTGTGTGTGTGTGTGTGTGTGTGTGTGTGTGTGTGTGTGTGTGTGTGTGTGTGTGTGTGTGTGTGTGTGTGTGTGTGTGTGTGTGTGTGTGTGTGTGTGTGTGTGTGTGTGTGTGTGTGTGTGTGTGTGTGTGTGTGTGTGTGTGTGTGTGTGTGTGTGTGTGTATGTGTGTGTATGTGTATAAATGCGGGTGTAGGTGCATGTATGTATGTATGTTTGCCTCTGCATGAAGGTGTATATAGGCCTACATACATCCGTTACCATCAAGATCTCTCGATATTTTAAAAGAACAGTCTGTCTGCCGCCACATTACATTCCTAGGAGTAACCGGGGACATAAATATCATTAATTCATATTACCATTAACAGACAACATCGTTCCTCTTTCCTTGATCACACAGTCCATTACATTAATGAGAAGTCTATATTTACCTTTTATACTCTCTGCTGTGATGTGCTTTTAAAATTAATTATCGTCTACACACCTTTTGGTAAACTGACCTTATTAAAAAAAGTTTATTGAAAAGGTTATTGTAGAGGTACTGCATACTCGTATATATATGAGTGTTGTAATCAAATTATAATATTTGCAAGGAGATAAAGGGAATGGAGAGATAGATAGGTAGATAAAAGGTGAGATAGAGATGTAAGGTGAGAGAGAGAAAGAGAGAGATAGAAAACAAACAAAATTGTCACAAACCATTCTCCCACACACCTATACACGCGCCACACAAACACCGCTGTGACAACTCCACCACCAACACAACAATGCCCGTTGAGAGAGAGAGAGAGAGAGAGAGAGAGAGAGAGAGAGCCTCCTCGCCGGTCTAATATTTCCTCTAGTCTTGCGAGAAAAACAATCACCCGCGTCCCCTCAGCTCCTCACAGTATCCGTCGACACACGCTGGCGGCCATCTGAGTAATCCAATGGCTTCCGACCTGCACATAAAACTTGGTTGTGTCTGGCCGGAAACTGTAACGTACTCAGGATTCGCTACTTACCATTGTGGCTCAAAAATAGTCACTTGTTTACCTCGTACTAGCAGGGAGATAAAGGGTGAAATGACTCAAGTTTGATTTACTGTTTACACCTCAGAGGAATATTGACTTCTTCCACGTGATAAGAGAGACAGAGAACGCGATATTATTCTTATTATTGAAAGAGAAAGTCTGTTTTTATTCACCTTATTGGTAACATTTTCCGACTTGGTTGATGGATGTTTTTCGCGCATGAGGGATTTTTTTTCTGCTTCAAGTGGTGGTTATAGTAGAAGATAATCAGTTCTTAGGCCTCCTCGTTAGTGACTGATAAGTGATTCGTAGTGTGATTAGTTTCATCTTCGTCAAAACTCGAAAAACTTGATACTTTAATTTCTTGAGCGTGAAAAAAGCTTTTAAAGGAAGGGATTTTCTTTTTTTTAGTTGCCAACAAACGATTTACACTGTATGTTCACTTACGTCAGAGCTTAAAAACTTCCTCACCTAATTGTCTTTTTTCTCCCGTTTTTAATAAATATTGAAAAGAAACGAACAAAAAATATGATCAAATTCACAAAGTCCTCAACGCTATTAAATTCTTTTGTCCCTCAATTTTTCAATATTTTTTTCTCGTTTTTTTTTTTTTTTAGTTATGGGGACTCACTTGCGAGGCTAGAATCACCAGAGAGATTTGAAGATTAATAGTGTATGTACTGACCTACTATACGTGCATTACTAAAACATTTTATAGTGAGAAATAGACAAAGATATAGAAAGATAAAATATTGATTAAGAGATATATATTGTTAGATAAAATATTGAGAAATAGATGAAAATATAGATAGACAGACAAATCATTAATTTAAATTACACTCGTTGATATTCAAACCGCTGTCTGTATGTAAGTGATGCATATGTGCCTTTAATAAATAAAATAACTCAATATCTCACCTGCTTGGTGTTGTACTAAGATTATTAATATTATCTTAGTTATCTTATACTGATGAAGCGTTCCATTCGTATCTTAAAGTACCGCAATGACCTCAAACGGCGGCGGTGGAAACTTCAACAGAGATCTTTAGCTATACGATGATATTGATAAGTGACGATAAATAAACGGCAGCCATGACCAGTAATGATCCAGGAGATAAATATGTCACCTGAAAGAAGGATTTAATATACACCTGAGGCCAAAATCTCCTTCAAGAATAAATAACATAAATTACGGAGGAGAAAAAAGAATGGAACTTTGCATATCTTGGTCTTGGTAAAAAACGGATTTAGACTTATTTTCAAGGGTTGACTTCCTCTGTATATTTTCAGTAATTTTCCCTTGAGCTGGAATTAAGATTCGATCTACAGAGGAAAAGTGAACCGAACTTTAAAAAAAAATCTCCCATGGCAAGTTTTTTATGGTTTTGTACTGTAAAATAGTCGCCGTGATTTTATTTCCTCTTTGCCTGGAGGTATTCGTCAATGGCTCTTGTGTAAGACCTCACTTAACCTTAGGTCACGCTGCTGTATCTAAGCCAGAATTATCAAACATTTCTTCATTAATTTCCGACCTGGTTGCTAGAGACGTAAGAACCATACCTAGTCATCATCACGTTAAGGTCACCACAAAAATTTCGGAACGAAGGAGTTGAAATTGCCTGGAGACACTCCGGCAACAAGATCCGGCCTCACGTGTGTGTAACTTTGCGAATCCGGCTCCTGCCTACGCTGGCCAGGTGGCGGTGATGCCCTTGGTGCCTGGAGGCGGCGGCGGCGGCGGCGGCGGTGGCGGCGGCGATGGTTGCCGGGGGCAGGAGGCGTTGACACCACGTGGTAACAGGGGCGGGTGGACGCGGTGGGCGGGGCCTCACTCGTCATCACCCAGTACCGGGGATCGAACCCTTCATCCCTTCCTTTATGAGTTTCGGATTTGTTAGTTATTAATCTGGTGTTTTTATTCTTACGGATGATTCTATCCCAACATGAGTGAGAGTGAGAGAGCCTCTCAGACTCGCTCATCAATTACTTCTAATCTCGACAGGTAAAGCTCAGGTGAGGGAACACTGTAAAACTGCAGGTGAGAGAGTGATGGTTCTCCACCTCACCTCGAGAGTGATCCGATCAAATCTCTCTCTCTCTCTCTCTCTCTCTCTCTCTCTCTCTCTCAACCCTCTCTGTACCTCCCCTTCATCTCCCCCTTCCTCCCTATCGATATTTTATGTTGCACCCCTAGCTGGGGGAGAGGTAGCTACCTCCACCCCCCTTCCGTAACTCCTCCCCTCCCCTCCCCCACTCCTCCTTCTCCTCCACGTGCTTGGCCAGAGAAGGGAGGGGCGCTGTTCCCCCCCAGTAACAGGGGAGGTAGTTCAGGTAGGCGGGCCTTGTGAGCTCCAACGCGCGCACCGCTAACTTTATGACACATGCCATCATGAAGGTTCGCTGCTGGCTGTCTCTATGTGAAGATTAAAGCTGAGCAGGCGCGATTACTGTGTGTTTGTTTATGTGTGGGTGTATTTGTTCATCTATCTATCTATCTATCTATCTGTGTGTGTGTGTGTGTGTGTGTGACCGTAACCTTTTTACCCTGTGATCAAATTGTTCAACATCACGACACACACATCGCCTCAGAGCAGTTTACACGCTTGATCGACAGTGTCTATGAACTAACAAAGACAGACAGAGACAGACAGACAGACAGACAGACAGAGACAGACAGACAGACAGACAGACGCCCCTCGCTATACACCACTCAATAATCCACACGCAAAAGGGTTAAAACCTCAGCAATATAAAACAGATAACTCACAACATAACATAAACAATGACTGAAACTTCAAACAACATCAGTAGACGATAATTACCACGACCTCAGTGCATACATAACTGAAGGGCAGGAACACCTTCTTATGTGTACGAGTGTAAGGAATATATATGAAGTAAATCAAAGAGGAAGTATAATAAAACCAAGGGACAGTATACAAGTGTTGTGGTTAGGTTAGGTTAAGTTTGGTTAGGTTAGGTTAGGTTAGGTTTGGTTAGGTTAGGTTTGGTTAGGTTAGGTTAGGTTAGGTTAGGTTAGGTTAGGTTAAACTAGTAATGATGCTATATATTTACTTTCACAATTATTATTACCAACTAAACAAAAGTTGCTTTACTAAGATCAGCTCAAACTTCCATGAAAAAAAAGCTAAAATATATATTAAATTTAACGCTGACTAATTTATTTCTATATCGCTTGAGAAATGTTAATTTATATGTAGTTTATACTTCAAGAAGGGATAATTACTTTAAATGAGTAATCATGGCGAGGACTCGTTACAAAGTCGACATTTCTCGTTGATGCAATACAAAATAAACATAAATTATTACCATCATCACCATCTTACAGCGTATTAACTCATGTGCGAGGGAGCTGAGTGTTGTTCTGAAGTGCTCTTGGTGTTGTAATGTATTTAGTGATTCAGTAGTAAGGGTCTTTAGCTAATGTTCCCTAAGTTTGAGTTCTTTCCATTAGATGAGAACATTCAGAGATAGATATATTTTTGTAGTGCATATCATTAAGTGACCCCAAACTCCACATAGCAACTTGGAATAATTCATAAAATTTTAAACTGTTCTCGCCCGGACACCAATCACCTGTGACTGGGTGTCTAACTTTACAATTTAGGAAACGAAGGAGATCATGTGCAGTGCCGGTAACATTGCTTCATAAGGTATCGAAAGGTAAGTGTTTAGTGTGTTGTATCCATAATGTCCTCGACCTCAAAGGGTTTTCATTTATATAATGCTCTTGAAGGCTTTAATTAATTATTTATGCTGGTCTCTAACGTCAAAAGTGAGGGGTCATTTAATATGCAAATCTGTACTTTTTCATATGTTGAAAATCATTTATGACAGAGACTAAGTTCTATTTTATCTTGAATGTTGACCTTTAACCTTGTATGACCTTTAAAGTTAACGTGGGAATATCTCCAAAATATTGATGCTAGACACAGGGATCCACACCTGTTAACCCGCAGTCCAGCCTTCACCCTTATAACGACGACCCACAGTATGACCTTCAGATGACCTATACATGTAAAATGGTAATAATACCTGTAAGAGTTTTAGTCACGCAAACATTAGACTGACACATTGTCACTGAAGACATATTAGTGTCATAATTTTCTTAGGCAAAAAACAAAAAAAATTAAATTTGGACAGCCATAACGCATAGCTGCTAAAATATACCGACAATAATGTATAATAAGTTCATTGGGTCATTACATAAATCACATAAGTCATTCGGTAACTAAATTAACAGAGATGAAGGGTGACGGGCCAGGTGTTGGATAGAGAGGCCTTGTACAATACAGCCTTACACAGGGCTCACGATGACGACTGACGTGATTTTGTAAACAATGTGTGGAGATATTTTCAGTGACTCTTTGGTTAGCGCCTCTCTCTCTCTCTCTCTCTCTCTCTCTCTCTCTCTCTCTCTCTCTCTCGCTCTACCAAACTCTCTCTCTTTGAAGCCACAAAACCCTGGCGAGTTACTGATTGGGAAAGTTTCAGAGACTAACTCGAGGGGTGAGTGAGCAGGGAGGGAGGGAGGGAGAGAGAGAGAGAGGGACGGGGAAGAGGAGTAGAGGGAGACAGGAGGGGTAGATGGAGGGAGGGATGAAGAGGGAAAAGGAGAGTAGAGGCAGTGGGGGGTGGAGGGAGGAAAACTGTTTTTGACTGAAGTGTGGAGTGAGGAAAGAAGAGGTAAAGTTTTTTTATTGTGGTGTAATTGAGAGATGATGGAATGAAGGATATAAACAAAGAATTTGGTAGACAGGGAGAGAGAATAAACAGATTTAGACAGACAGATAGACAGACAAGACAAATATAGACACGAATGAATAACCAGAAATAAGACAGTTATATAATGAAAAGACAGATGAATAGACAAATATAAATAGATAGAAAATGAACAGACGTTGGCTACTCAATCCCACTACACAAATCCCCCCAATCCCAACACACATAATGTTCCCTCAAACCCAAACACACTCCCACCCCACCAATCCCACATACACACAAACTCCTCCCCCAATCCCAAATACAGACTCCCCAATCCCACATACACACTGACTCCCCCTAATCCCGCCTCCTCCCCCCACCCAATCCCACATACCTGACTTCCCCAATCCCACACACTCACCTCCCCCAATCCCACCACACACTGACCTCCCCAATCCCACATACACTGACCCTCCCCAATCCCACATACACACTGACCCCTCCCCAATCCCCACTTACACACTGGCTCCCCCAATCCCACATACACACTGACCCCCCAATCCCACATACACACTGACCCTCCCAATCCCACTGACCCCTCCCAATCCCCTTACAGCTCCCCCAATCCCCACATACACACAGCCCCTCACAGCCCACATACACTGACTCCCCCCAATCCCCACACACTGACCCCTCCCAATCCCACATACACTGACCTCCCCAATCCCACATACCTGACCCCTCCCCAATCCCACCACATGACTCCCCAATCCCACATACACAGCCCTCCCCAATCCCACATACACACTCACCCCCCACCCATCCACGCCACCTCACCCCCCACCCATCCCACGTACACTCGTTACTCTCAGTCTCTTCATACATTCAAACACCCTCCCAGACACGCTTCAACCATCCCCTTTACACGCCCTCCTAACACAAGGGATTTAACTCCAACCTTTGAAGTCTTGTGCATTTTTAGGGAACCTGACCTTTTAAACTAACTCTAATAGGAAAAAAAAAAGGTAAGGACAATGTAAATATTATATAATTTAAATAGTCCAGCAGTGAATGGAGTTTGTGAAGGTTAGATGAACAAGTGTAGTGGATTTAGCATTGGTTCTCTTGATAACTGTTTTGGTAATAGTAGTAAATGATGGAGATGATAATAAAGATAGTAATAATGGAATAACAACAATAACAACAATAATAATAATAAAATAATAATAATAATAAAAATATAGATAATAAGTGACAATGATGATGATGATGACGATGATAATAATGATGATGATGATGATGACGATGATAATAATGATGATGATGATGATGATGATGACGATGATGATGATGATGATGATGATGATGATGATGATGATGATGATAATAATGACACGGATGACGAAAGCCAAATACGTGACATCTTAATCACCACAGTACTTAAACTCCTTCATATCTAACTCTGTCTTCCTCAACCAAACAAGGTAGATGACGCAACTACCCCTCCTCCACCCACTCCCCACCTCGAGGAACCACCGGAATTCGGCCTAATTACACCAACAAGAATAAAAAAAAATGCCTTCACCTCACACATGAAACTGAATTAGGAAACCTGGAACTCGAGAACTTGTCACAGAAAATAAAGATGTTTTATATATATATAGCAAAAAGATGACAGCAAATTTGTCATGAGTGATATAAAAAGGTTCGTAAGGTAATAATTAATCGTAAGTGAAGATATAAAACTACACCTGGTTAGTTAACTTAAGGGAAAAAAACGAAAAAAATAGACGTTTAATTAGGAGAGAAATTAGTCAATGCAAATATCTGTCCAGAGTTTTTGAACGACTCTGGACTTTGATTGTGTCCTCTAACTGGTGCTGAGGATAATGTATCTAATTAGCATAGAGTGTCAGTTTAATTTGCATGTCATTTATATATTTTTTTTTTCCTGATATTATATTTATGTTTTAATTTAAGTCAAGTAGTTAGATTCATTTTAACATTTGTAGATAAGAGACAAAATCCATCGTAGGAACAGATAGATAGATAGATAGATAGATAGATAGATAGACAGATAGATAGATAGATAGATAGATAGATAGAAAGATAGATAAATGTTGAAACAGCTAGACGGATAAACAGATAAACTGACAGACAGATAAAAAGAGGCCATGAACAATTGATTGCAACAGGCCATAGCAACAACGAGGCAAACGGGATATGGAAAATTCATGAAGGGCTGAGTGTCATCCATGAGTACTCCCTCTCACCCCTCTCCTCGACCCCTCACACCTCTCTTCACCCCTCTCCTCAATCCCTCACCCCTCCCACGTGGATTTGATGGGGATAATAGGTAGTGGAGATCTCATTAATTTCCCCATACTCCCCCCCCCCCATGAGACTTCTCCTCCTTCCTCCCCCCTTACCATGAGATTTCCCATAACACTATTAATCGATTTACAAATTAAGCTGACAAAGGGAGGAGATGGCCAGAGAATAAAAGGGAAGGGTTGGGAGGGAGAGAGGGAGGGAGAGAGGGAGGAAGGAAGGAAAGGAAGGGAAGAGAGGGAGGGAGGGAGGAGAAAGAAGAAAAAGAAAGAGACAAAGGAGGAAAGAGTAAGTGAAGGGAAGAAAAGAAAGAAGAGGAAGTTAAGTGAAGGAAGGAAGGAAGGAAGGAAGGAAGGAAGGAGAGAAAGGGTGGTGTGTCTCATATACTCCTTATACTTACGTCATTACTGTGCCACCATTCCTCACACTCAACTATACCATCCCCACATAACCCCCCCATATAACATTATTCCACCCCCTCCACCCCTCACCTTCCTACCCCGCCACTGTCCTCCACCCCCTCTCCCCTCACCCTCCTCCACCCTCTCCACCACTCACCCTCTCCACCCTCTCTCCCCTCCCCTCCCTCACCCTCCTCCCCCAACCTCCTCCACCCTACCTCACCTCCTCCCTACCCCTCACCCACCTCCACCCCTCAATCCCCTAACCCTCCTCCACCTACCCCCCCACCTCTCCCAACCCTCCTCTTTCATATGCATTTTCTATCATATCGCCTCTATGCATTTCTATTTATCATGACCTTTCCTCTTCCATATATTTCCCCTCATATCAATTCTCATCCCCATGCATTCCTATTGTTCTTCCCCTTCTTCTCCATTCCTCCTCCTCCCCCTCCCCCCTCTGCCCCATACATTTCCGTAGTCCCTGCCATGTGTTTTAGGTATACATGATATAAAACGAAATTAAATATATTTCTTACTGGTGTGTGTGTGTGTGTGTGTGTGTGTGTGTGTGTGTGTGTGTGTGTGTGTGTGTGTGTGTGTGTGTAGGTACGATGTTTGGCGTAATAGAACCTATAAATGAATGGCATCCGTACGACCCTAACCTAACCTAACCAAGGCAATGTATGGTTGTGCAACGAAGGAGGTTTTTAAATGAAATAACGTCAGCTTTACCTCATGTGCACTTATTCCCATGTTGTTGTACCCTCCCCTCCAAAAAAAAATCTCCTTAATGCGTATGACTTCCCCTCTCCCATTGTCAGTTTACAAGACACTGATGACTCTACGGACAGACCCACCCGTGTTTCAAGATCATCACCCCCCCTGTCAAAACATTTCCCAGGATCGAGGCGAAGTCTACATAAAACGTTGTCCAGATATGTTAGACTCGAGACATTTTTCTCTCCAGGTTTCAAGGAAATTGTCTGGGATGACGGATAAGAGACTCTTTTTTTTTTTTTACCTTTCATTGTTTCAACCCCTTTTCTCGCTGTGATGTTGGGTGGGGAGGAAACAAACACTGGCTCCTTCTTATCATTGTTTTGGTTTTACTACTGGTACTAGGGCCTTCAAGAAGTTAGTTTTTTACAATAACCAATACTGTTGAAAGCACAGGGATATATTCTTCCTCTCCTACTTCACTCACTGGTAATCATTCATTCACTCTCTGTTCTGCTATGATGTTCGCCCCCACAACAAGGCCACAACAAATCCACCTGGTTTATTTAGAGAGAAGAAACAGGACAGAAAAGACACAATACTGTACCTAAGACCAAAGTTATATACCGGCGACACTTGAACACCTTGATGCTGGACGTTCAATCATCAAAAAACATTGAATAAACTTAGTCGACTCTAACATGTAATAAATCAAATTACAAGACGAATTTAATGTATCCAGATCTTAAATGCTCAAGCAGTTCTGAGACACAAACAAACACGAATCTTAATGCCACGTCTTCCATCGTTCAGTATTTTCGTCTTGGTCTTTTCCTATCTCGTGGCATCGAGTGGAGGACCTTGAACGACCCTAGTAACTGATGGTGAATTAACGAAATGATGATCGTCAGTAAACAAAGCGATGACGAGAGGTTAATATCACTTATAGATGCGATATTTGCTGCCCTACGAACATGATATCAGAGTGTGGAGATAACGTTATGTTGGGGAGACAGACAGACAGACAGACAGACAGACAGACAGACAGACAGACAGACAGACATACAGACAAACAGACATACAGAGATAAAGAGAGACTGGGAGGGAATTTAATAGAGAATAGAAGAAACAGACAAGTAAACTAGATATAGCATGGGGAGAAAACAAAGAGAGAAAAGAGATTGAAAGGAGAATGGGGAGGAGGGGAGGGAGGATCTATACGGAAGAAAAAATCACAAAGAAAGGGAGAAAAATAGGGGGAGCGAGAGAGACAAGACTTGGCGGGAAGTCTATAAGAAATTAAATCGAACAAGTGAAGGCGAGAAAGTGAGAGAAAAAGAGGAAAGGAGGGAGGGGGAGGGAGGGAGGGGGGAGGGGGGGAGAGAGGAAATGAGGGAAGAAAGTCGACAAGAAAAGAAAGCGACAACGAAATGATTTCATGGAGTGTGGGTGGGAGTGTGGACAGGAGAGAAGGAGGAAGGGAGGGAACTAGAGAAGGAGGGGAGGGAAAGAGGGAATAAGGAATGGAGGAAGGAAGTTGACAAGAAAAGAAAGCGACAACGAAATGATTTGATGGGAAATGTGAAAGTATATCTTACAAGCCTCAAGACTCACCATCAAGGAGAGAGAAAACCAAAGAAAACTAAGAATAAAAAACATTACTTTCTTTGAGTCAAGGAAAGTTAGTTTATTAAGGTAGAGAGGAAAATAAATAAGTGAGAAAATAAGTATTAATCCTGAGTGCGTTGGAAGAGTGTCTTTGAGTGTATTCAGAAAGTGTATCTTACTGTAAGTTCGAGTGTGTAGAATGAATGTCACGAAACACTCACACTATGGTTCAAGACAAGGACCCTGTACCGAGGTCAATAAGTGATACCGTTGTTGGGTGTTCCCGAAACTACTGTACAAGTCTCATACAAGTTTGCATGTCCCTAAATGACCTACAATAGTGTAAACAAACCTGACCTTCCCCCAACACCACCCCCTCCCCCTCGCTCTCTATAGTCACAAGGACAGGACAATACTTTCAAATGTAATATAGATAAATACCATACTTTCAACCGGATTTAATTAGTATAGGATAGACCTCTAGGGCCTGACGGTCACCAAATCAACCCTTCCCTTCATCCATTAATCTTTAATACTCTTGAAAATATTAAAAAAAAAATTGTTTAGGTTAGGTTAGGTTTCCTTTGTCTGCGATTTGCCTTCCATTTCTTTTAAGGTTAATATTTTATCTATCAACTTATTAACCCATTGCCTCATATCAGTAAGGTTAATTTTTTTAACGGTTGATTTTTTTAACGGTTGATTTGTTAACGGTTGATTTTTTTAACGGATGATTTTTTTAACAGTTGATTTTTTAACGGATGATTTTTTTTTAACGGTTGATTTTTTAACTTGATATTTTACAGCTGAATTTTTGGTTTTACGGTTGATATTTTAACGGTTGACTTTTTTGGGGGTCGAACAACTGAATTTCGTCGTCTATATAAGGTAAGATATAAGAAATAGAAATAATGGAAGAGAGATAAAGGGAGAGAGAGAGAGAGATAAAGGGGTAGGGATACAAAAAAGGGGAGATAGAGATAAAGGGAGGAGAGAGTGAGAGGCGTAGGGGGAGATAAAGAGAGAGATAAGGGGGGGAGCGATAAAGGAGGAGAGAGATATAAAAAGGGATGAGAGAGAGAAAAAGGGAGATGACAGGAGAGAGATAAAGTGGGAGAGATAGAGATAAAGGAGGGAGATAACGGGGTGGGGGGATGGAGACAGAGAAAAAAAAATCATATTGTAATTAAAAACATGAAATGACCTACTCCATTTTCTTTTTAATGGGGACTGCAGGAATAATTTATAACAAGCAGTGAAAGCATCAGAGTTGGTTGGCTGGATGGTAGAAGTTGTTGTTGCAGAACCAGCACACACACACACACACACACACACACACACACACACACACACACACACACACACACACACACACACGCCCCTGCACCATAACTCGAGGAAAAAAAATTATATTGCCTTGAAATTACGAATAAAAAAGGTATACAGGACAAAAATTAAATGGATATAAAGAAATGAAGAAAAAACTGATAAATAAGGATGCAAATGAAATGATGCCAAGTGGTTGAGGTATGTTGGTAAGTGGGTGAGGTATGTTGGTAAGTGGGTGAGGTATGTTGGTAAGGGGGTGAGGTATGTTGGTAAGTGGGTGAGGTATGTTGGTAAGTGGTTGAGGTATGTTGGTAAGTGGGTGAGGTATGTTGGTAAGTGGTTGAGGTATGTTGGTAAGTGGGTGAGGTATGTTAGTGGGGGGTGAGGTATGTTGGTAAGGGGTGAGGTATGTTGAAGTGGGTGAGGTATGTTGGTAAGGGGGTGAGGTATGTTAGTGAAGTGGGTGAGGTATGTTGGTAGAAGTGGGTGAGTTCATGTTGGTGAGGTTGAGGTATGTTGGTAGGTGGGGGTGTGTTGGTAGAGATGGGTGAAATTATGTTGGTAAGGGTGAGGGTATGTTGGTAAGTGGGTGAGGTATGTTGGTAGAATTGGGTGAGATATGTTGGTAAATTAAGATTGAGGTATGTTGGTAGAGGGGTGAGGTATGTTGGTAAGTGGGTGAACTATGTTGGTAAGTGGGTGAATATGTTGGTAAGGGGGTGAGGTATGTTGGTAGTGGGTGAGTATGTTGGTGGTGGGTGAGGTATGTTGGTAGTGGGTGGTATGTTGGTAAATTAGATTGAGGTATGTTGGTAGGAGTGGGTGAGGTATGTTGTGTTAAGTGGGTAGAGGTATGTTGGTAAATGGTGAGATATGTTGGTAAGGGTTGATTATGTTGGTAAGTGGGTGAGGTATGTTGGTAAGAAGTGAATTGAGGAGTATGTTGGTAAAGTGGGTGAGGTATGTTGGTAGAATGGGTGAGGTATGTTGGTAGAAGTGGGTGGAGTGTGTTGGTAAATTAGATTGAGGTATGTTGGTGAAATTAGATTGAGATATGTTGAGTGGGGGTGGGGTATGTTGGTGAAATTGGGTGAGGTATGTTGGTAGGAGTCGTTGAGGGTATGTTGGTAGAAGTGGGTGAGGTATGTTGGTGAAGTGGGTGGGGTATGTTGGTAAGTGGGTGGGGTATGTTGGTAAGTGGGTGAGGTATGTTGGTGAAATTAGATTGAGGTATGTTGGTAAATTAGATTTGAGGTATGTTGGTAAGTGGGTGAAATTATGTTGGTAAGGGGTGAGGTATGTTGGTGAAGTGGGTGAGAATATGTTCGTAAGTGGGTGAGGTATGTTGGTAAGGGGGTGAGGTATGTTGGTAAGGGGGTGAGGTATGTTGGTAAGTGGTTGAGGTATGTTGGTAAGTGGGTGAGGTATGTTGGTAAGTGGGTGAGGTATGTTGGTAAGTGGGTGAGGTCACGGGGATAGAGTACGAGGTCACGATGCCAGAGTTCAAGGTCATAGGTCGAGGACACAGAGCCATAGGTCGAGGACACGGGATGACAGGTCGAGATACTAGGTCAAAGGTCGAGATACAAGGTCAAAGGTCGAGGTCATCAGATGAATGGTCAAGGTCATACAGTCAGTCATTCAGTTGGCTGTTAACTCTTACCCTGGGAGCTTCAGGTTATGTTCCAACGTTCATTAGGGACTTTTACTCAACAAATTAAACCGATTTTCACCAATTACGGCCCAGAGAATTTTTTTTGCGCGCGCGCGTATGTGTCTGTGTGTGTGTGTGTGTGTGTGTGTGTGTGTGTGTTTAGATCAACAAGTGAAACCGATGACGCAGTTATATACATACATACATACATACATACATACATACATACATACATACATACATACATACATACGTGTATATAAGCACAAACAAAACCAAATCACATATACTCTAAAAATTACTATATTTTTTTTCAACTTTAATTTACATGAAAAAATTAATAAAACAGACGTGCGAAAAAACAGTATTAAAATGTGTTAAAACATTACAGTGCTAAATCCTAAACACACGAATGAAAACAAACACACATCAGTTATAGGCAAGCAAGAGTGGTTTTATATACGTTCTGTATATGTAAATTATATCTATTACAAAGTCTGTTCACATCTACACATACAAGCGCACACCACACACATACTTATATAATGTGTGCAATCATACAAACACATTTCCCTATACATATGTGGATGTACATAAACAATAAATCATTCCCACATACACACTCACATATACACATCCGGGTAAAAGTGCGCACACACACTCACACACCCACACATACATACTAGTGAGGTCACACACACACACACACACACGTGCCAAAACTCACACACATACACATATATGTTCGTACAAAATCACACACCCACAAAGGTATGCAAATTATATCATCACCTGCAAACAGCGAGCACCAGAAACATTGCAAGAGATTACGACACACGCATGAATCACGAAGTGGAGAGGGGAGGGAGGGGGAGAGAGAGGGGGGGTGGTGAGAGGTGGAGAGCCAGGGAGGTGGGGGAGGAGAGAAAGGAGGAGGGAGAAAGGGGAGGGAGGGGGAGGGCAAAGAGGTGAGGAGGGAGGAGGGGGAGAGGAGGGGGAGGGGGGGGCGTAATTCGTACCATCAACAAGCTTCAAATACCAATGTCAATTCGTCCTCATTGTGACAACATCTGCCCACATAAACCTTTTTGTTTGTTAAAGATGACATTGTTTAATATTATTTATCTATGACTGTAATAAACTTCTCCTTGCTGTTTCCTCTTTCTCCTCCTCTCTCTGTTTCACTTTCTCTGTCATTCTCTTGTTCTTTCTTCTCTCTCTCTCATTCTACTTTGCTTTTTTTCTCTCTCCTAACTTTGCAGTTACCTTATGAGATAGAAATTACAAACTCTCAATACATTTGGTCTACCTCTTATTCGAAATGAGAGAGAGAGAGAGAGAGAGAGAGAGAGAGAGAGAGAGGTCACAATACAACACAGACGGCTGTTGCCAAGGGGAAAATAAAAGAAAGAAAATAATGTGAGGCAAAAATTCAGCTCTGGGTCAGTGTGGTGGAGTGAGTTCGGTCAACAAGGTCAGTGGCCCTAGTGAGCAGGATATACGCTCTCTCTCTTTCTCTCTTTCTATCTCTCTTTCTTTTATTTCTTTCTTTCTCTCACTGTTTCTATGTCTGTTAGTCATTCTCTTAACCTCTTTCACTCAGTCTCTTCCCCCCCCTATCTCTTTCTCTCCCTCTCTCATTAACTATCTTAACTCTCCCCTCTCTTCGTTTATATTCCTTCCCTTCTCCCTTTTCCTCGTTCCCATTTCTTTCTCTATCCTTTTAACCGTCCTTCATTTTCCCTCTTCTCCTTCTTTCCCTTCTCTTTCTACTCCCTTTTCTCCTGTTTCTGTTACTCCTCTTCTTCCTTCTTCTATATTTCCTCTTCCACCTACTCTTCCTCCTATACATCTTCTTCCCTCTACTCCTCCTCCTCCATCTTTTATCCTACTCTTACCCCTCCTCCACCTATTTCTCTCCCAAAAAATTCTCTTCTGTTTCTTCATCCTATCCTCCCCTTCCTTCTCCTCCTCCTCCCCCTCTTCTTCCCTACCACTTCCTTCCTCCAGAACTGAGAAACTTGGACCAACTTGGTGTGATTAAGATCTTGTATAAATTATTGCACCGTGAATCTTCATTATCGTATACCATGATGGATGCGCCACTCTCATCCATACGCCGCAAATTCTCTGCATTTGTAGATAGCAAATTCTCCGTAGTTGATAGCGTTAAATTCTCAGTATTCGTAGATAAAAATTCCTGTAATCTGGAGTTTGTCATGAATAATTAACGAATATTTCCAGAATTATTTAAGAATCATTTTTTTATGAGCGTTAAATTCTCAGCAATAGTGTACGATAAATTCTTGTTATTTCTAAGCAATAATTACCCATTATCAGGCAACGTATTCTCATTATACTTAACATAAATATTCTCATTATTTACACACGACAAACGCTGAGTATGTCCTTATCTGCACCTGGATAATTCTCAGTATTCGTGCCCATCAAATTCTCAGTATTCACACGCAACAAGCTCCAGCGTTCGTACCTTGAAAATTCTAAGTAATGTTCTTCGAAAATTCCTAGCAACTCATAAGCCCCAAATTATCAACATTGAAGAGCGTCAAATTCTCCTTAATTCTAAACAGCAAATTCCCAGTATTTATTAATACTGGCCTTACGTGTACCCAGGAATCACACGAGTCAAATTCCCATTACCTGCCGGCTTAAATTCTCAGTCCTTCCCTGCCCACTCACCTTCGTCCTGGTTAAATTCTTGGTAATATTACTCAATTAGTTTCACGGTATTTGCACGAGGTAGACTCTATCTCTCTCTCTCTCTCTCTCTCTCTCTCTCTCTCTCTCTCTCTCTCTCTCTCTCTCTTTCTAGTAACGTAACTTCAGTATGCAGTCACTGTGCAATAATAATCCATAACTCCATATAAAAGGAAAATCAATTTGTCGCTACGTGAAACGATGAAACTAAACTGTGTGTGTGTGTGTGTGTGTGTGTGTTTACACCTCGGGTTGCTAGGCTCGGGAGGGAACTCTACCATCCCATGCAGCGTGCTCTTTCCCCTTCCCTAACACCAACCCCAACCATCTCCCATTCATCTTCGACACTTCCCCTCTCGTACAGGTCGACCTATACCTTCATATTTCACCATACTGATCAAGGACTTATATCTGTCAATTGGGAGTGAGGGAAACCAGATAGACTTTATGTTGCTATGGAAGTATCGGCAACATTGTCCGTCCAGGGAGGCTGTGTTGCCGGGTCAGCACTGTACTGGAGGGTGGCAACTACACATCACTTTTCCTGATAGCTTTAAAGAGCATCACAGTCGACGGGGAGGACAGGGGTGCGTTGCTTCACTGATTACAGACACACACACACACACATACATACATATATATATATATATATATATATATATATATATATATATATATATATATATATATATATATATATATATATATATATATATATATATATATATATATATATATATATATATATATATATATATATATATATATATATATATATATATATATATATATATATATATATATATATATATATATATATATATATATATATATATATATATACTGTATAGGGGGTACTGCCACAAGTTGAATAAATTTAGGAGACCCTTCGCCTCAGAGAAGAAAATAAGGCTCGCTCGCAAAAAAACAGTAGATATTGTCTTCTCCTTTAGTAATGGCATTACAGTTTTTGTTCATTTTTACCTGCAAACACCCGCCATCATTCCAAGTGGAAGACTTACTCAAACTCCTCAGGCAAGGCACAAGATCCCAGTACACAGCTGAGGAAGTGGAACAAGTACCTCCATGTTCTGGTGGCTCCGGGGGTTTCAATGAACCTGACATCAAGTTCATTCCGGAACTTCAGGGCCTAGGTGCCCCAGGCTCACAGAGTCTCTGATCTTATTAAGGTAAGGTCATATTAAGGGCTAAGGTTCATGTCCTTTCCCTCCTTCATCTGATCGAATAAGACGAATATTTCTACTCAGTGTGACAATCGAATAAAATAATCACACAGTCACATGCGAAAATATCAATACAAAACATATATTACTGCGCAAGTCACACCCTTGTTATCATAGAAATTGGGTCGACCGCTGCCTGCCCATTATATTTAATGCTCTACAAACATCCACTTAACATCTACAATTCAAGAAGCGGAAACTTGTCAAGCTTATATAACGTCAATCAGAAAAGTGTTTTAACCATTAACTTTTTTAAACATAGTTGTCAATGTAAGCACAAGCTGATGTAATATTATACCTATCACGTTACAAGACAGCTACTTGAACTCATATTAAACCTTCAGACAAAAATCCTAAAACCCCCAAACAAAATAAATATACAACAGCAGTAAACACTTTTCTTTTCTTCCTCACACTTGGGTTTGTGGCCTCTTTTTTTTTTGGGTCAACTACTACAAAAGGCACAACAATAGATTTCCAAAACAATGTCACAAAAAGAGGAGGAGGGGGGGGGGAGAGGCAAAGTTAGCCTTTTCAGCTCCTAAAATGCAAAAAAATTTACTGGAAGGGCTGACAGACGTCTGTTTCCGAGGATTACCAAGACGAGGAATACCATGTTAATATTTGTGGTAAGGTTGTGAGAAAATGGTGAATACATAAACTACCTGAAGGTTACGTACGTGTGTGTGTGTGTGTGTCTTATTGTTACTAAGGACCGGAACACCTAACTCAACACCCCCCACCCCCCCCCCCTCTTCTACTACCGGTCTAGGGTGGTAGTTATGGTGAGAAGTATGAGGTACGACCCTTATCTCTCTCTCTCCATCAATTTCACACTTCCAGGGAACAGCAATAATCACATAACGACGAAAATAGGAATTAGTGAAGCATAAAATACGGTTCACAAGACATCACTTACACCCGCCTCACACATTAGAGAATTCTATTATATAAACCGTATTTAGTGACGGTCTTAATGTTAAACCAAACACACAGTCAACACATAAACATAGTGAGGGGGTTCCTCCTTGGGTTTTAGTTCTAGGGTTTACAAACACAAACGTTCATGCAGTATATTATTATTCTTCATGGCCGAATTTTGAAGAATACACCTAACGGGTTGACCTACATTGAAGTACAAAATTAACGATAACAAAATATGGATGATTACACTAAGAAATCAACCATAAACTACAAACGTTCGCTTGGCACCAGGTATATAAAAATCCCGTACAGAATCTTTGGGAAGAATCTGTAAGTTAATTTGATCCCTTAACTGGTGCTAATTGTACTCTTCCATCTTCAGTTACGAGGAATATCCATCGTGCGAACCTTAGGGAGTCTCGACTCGGCTAATATGCGTCTCAGTATCATCCTCATCTCTCATAAGAACGATCTTAAACTCCTTGAGAACACCAGTTATATGTAGCCTGAGAAACAAGAGCGATTAACTAAAGAGAAAGCTTCAAAGCTTAACTCCAAACTCGTGCTCTTTATTGATTAATAAATATTCCTCACAGCTGAGCAGATTACTGGGGGACTGACTCTTCTCTTGAGTGAGCCAGCGGGCATCCCTGACAGATGTGGGAGGCTGGGAGGGAGATGCGTCGTGACTGGTGGAGGCTGGCGGCGTCTCTCCTAGCTCTACTCTCCTGCCTGATGCTGCAGCTCGCGGCCCTGTATGTCATCTCTCTTATGATCTCTTGATGATGATGATGATGATGATAGTGGTTGTGGTCATGTTTCCTGAGGTGATGGTGAAAGGGTATCTGTTGAGGATGATGAAGGAGCTGAAGGTGAGGTGGCTGTTATTTTATGATGGCGGTGATGTGGATGATGATGATAAATGTGATGATGTAGATGTTTTCTTATATGATAGTGATGACGCTAATGATGATGAAGATGGTGCTGATGACGATACTGGTGACGATGAAGATGATGATGATGATGATGATGATGATGATGATGATGATGAAGTTGATGATGATGATGATGATGATGATAATGAAGATGATGCTGATGACGATGAAGATGATGATGATGATGATGATGATGAAGATGATGCTGATGATGATGACGATACTGGTGACGATGAAGATGATGATGATGATGATGATGATGATGATGATGATGATGAAGATGATGATGATGATG
Source organism: Homarus americanus (assembly GCF_018991925.1). Lineage (NCBI taxonomy): Eukaryota > Metazoa > Arthropoda > Malacostraca > Decapoda > Nephropidae > Homarus > Homarus americanus. The sequence continues at coordinate 479,228 of NW_024746240.1, forward strand.
ATGATGATGATGATGATGAAGATGATGATGATGAAGATGATGATGATAATGAAGATGATGCTGATGACGATGATAATAATACTTAAATTTGAAGCAGTTATATAAAACGATTGAGTAATACTTACAAACCAGTGAACATAAACAAACACGATTCTTTAATACTTGAAGACAATTAAGTTAAGCCATAAGCCGGAGACATCTAATGAATAGTTACAGGAATTAAAATACAATCCTCCATTACTACTGTACCCACGATGGGGAGGATACAGGCGCACGTTACAGCTGGCATCATTAATAACAAATGATAATACGTCTGATATATTACACAAAGATTCCCATTATATAATATTCGCGCGTGTGTGTGTGTGTGTGTGTGTGTGTGTTTGTGGAAACCGATAATGATTACGACAAGCAAGAAAAGCAGCGAGCCACATCATCAACAATAACAATAATAACAACAATACCAACAACAATGATAACAATACTAACACGGGCACGCAATACCACACCAAAGACAACAACCACACGATAACCGTACACTGCAAAAACAACAATACCAACAACAACAACAATAACAATGGCTTCGACGCATGACGCAATATAACGGTACCGTACAAAAACAACAAGAGGAGGAGGAGGTGGTAGTAGAGGAGGAAAACTAAGACTAAGGAAGAGAAGAATACGAAAGGGGAAGAGGGAGGGAAAGGAGATGAAAAAGGGGAAAGAGGAGGGAGAGGAGATAACGAAGGGGGAGGAGGAGAAGAAGAAGATGGTGTTAGGATGCCAGACATACCGACAAAAGTTCTCACGGGACCATCCTGCCTCTTCCCGCCGAGGTCACGACCAGGAGACGGGAGGGAGTGGGGGGTGGGGGGGGGGGATTTAGGGGGAGGAGCCAGGGTGGAGGAAGCGGGAGGGGAAAGGAATAAGAGGGTGATGAAGGAAGTTGGATGAGGATGGAAGAAGTGAGAGGAGGAAGTTGGCGGGGGATGGAGGAAGTAGGAAAGAGCTGGAGGAAAGAGGTGGTGGGGGAGGGGGGTCGAGAAAGTGGAAGAGTAAAAGAATGTATAAAATGATATGGGAAAGTGCGTGAAGGTGTGAGGGAGTATGTTAAGGTTTGAGAGACTGCTGTGAGGGAATGCGGAGTGGTGGTGGGGTGGAGGTGCGGAACACCTGTGTGTGACCTCGTCAATACGGGGCCGCCAAGGTGAGACGTCTGGTGAGGGGTAATCGTGTGCTGACTTAGGGAAAGCTGGCGGTGGGAGGTAGTTATTGTCTGAGGTGAGAGAGAGAGGCTACCGATATATGTGTGTGAAGCAAGTAGCACAAAAAGAGGCAGGGGAAGTAAGTTTCTAGCCTGAGATGAGTCGATCTTACAAACTTCACAAGGAGCGTGTGAGGGTTAAGAGCATTCACTGCCCGCAGGACGATCACGACGCCTACCATCTTACAAATAAGCTAAAGGTGAATAAAATGTAGCTAAATTATTGGTATTTGCCTAAAATTTACCTCAGTGGCAGGAGAGGGATGCCGCATCTGTTGCACGAGCGGCTGAAAGTCACTCACTGAAACTTGACCTCTATAATTTAACCTGGAGTCAAGTACCTGGTCCCACAGCAAGTTTTACACAGTTATATACAAGGGGAAACTATAGGTGGATTATTATAACAAAAACACACAAACCATAAAATGTAAAATAACACCATATTGTTGTATAGAGTCCAGGTTAATTTTGTTTGTGATTTGTGATAAGGGCAAGTTCACGTACGTGTATGTGTTTCCAGTCTTTGGAATTCTGTAAAGTTGTGATATTTTGCATACTACCATCATAAAGTTGTTTTATTACTATTTCTTGGTCAAGACGGAAGATGTTCTGCTCAAACAAGAGTTTTCACATCTCATGATACCTCAGCACACTCACACTACAGCGGGATCATAACAAAAAACTAGAGACGGTATTTTCCAAGGCACGAACCATCAATTTTCCCTCGAGCGGGAGATGTGAAAACGCATTCAACTAGTTCACTTGAGCTACTTCACAAAGATGGTACTCAAGATAGCATCTGTGTAACTGCAGTAGCTACAAGTCGTCAGCTCGAAAAAGTAAACATTAAAATAATGTCATTATCCCGAGCAGACTGAGATCACTTGATTATGTATAACAAGTTTTATCGGAAATTATCATGTAAATAGATAAATAATTACCATTGCAATAAACATAATTGCCAACTAGACATAATCCTGACAGCTCTGTTCAACCTTACTACTGTACAACCCATGTTGTACTGCTCCCCCATTATACTTATGTTTTTTTTCATTTCCACTGTAATTTATATATATATACTGTATATATATATATATATATATATATATATATATATATATATATATATATATATATATATATATATATATATATATATATATATATATAATAAACTAAAGAAAAACATAATAAATAAATAAAATAAATAAATATTGAAGTGATAACCGTGGTAACATTATGAGATGTTCTTATTACCACCATGCTATAGTACTATTCCAGATGATACTAACTGTTACATAATACTTCCTTGAGATAAATGTATAGTGAATATCAGGTGCCTAAAAGAGAGCTCAGGTTCTCAACTGGCTCAGCCATGTTAATATTGTTATTATTATCCACTCTGTATCTGTGTTTTTCTGGCTAAATAAACTGATTCAATCCAAGTTAAAGTGAAGGAGGGGAAGAACTAAACCGAGATTCTTAAATACTCAGAGGGATTATTGTTTATCCTCAACTTACTGGCTTACGGTAATCTTCCGTCTCTCTCTCTCTTTCACTCAGTATTTTCCTTCCCTATTCAGTTTATTAATTGAGTGTTAACAGGTAGACCCCCCAGAAGCACCACAAACTCTTATTATCAGCAGCAGGTGGCCACCACACTCGCTCATGACCACACGTTGCTGAAAATAATTAAAGGACACTACCAGACACCGATGAAAATTCATTAGATATATATCAGCACTCTGAACCTTTCTCTTAGAACTTGTTTGCTTTCTCCATAAACAAAACTTTCTCTGGAGAGAAAGCAAGCAACCTTTCTCTGCCAGCCTCTGTTTCTAAATACCCCATTTCCTGCCCACAAGCACCACTTTCAGCTAGACCGTATTTAGCGCCACTTAAAACCCAAAACTCAGATTCTGAAAACCTTCATAGTCTGTACGTCATTCTTTTTCTTTTCACGTAATATATTTCTAATAATGTCTGGCTGACTCCACTTACGGCACAAAGACGACAGCCAATACGATCACTGAGACTCGACTGTAATTAGTTCAGTGTTCTTTTAACTGTATATACGAAAAGAAAAATTCCCTCACGAATTATTGTGAATCCAAACACAAAAATTCTCTAAGACCTCACTGGGAATATAATGCTGGTAATTGTTCGAGAAAAAAAGGAGCGTTTTATGAGGAGATAAATACGCAGTTTGGTAAAATGTAAACACACTCACACACACACACACACACACACACACACACACACACACACACACACACACACACACACACACAGTGAATTAATCGGACAAGTAGAAACTTCCGCATCTCAATAACCAACTCAGTTCAGACTCACCACATACATACGTCTCAAGCCTAGTTCTCAGAATACTGGAGTCCACCACCACTTGAGTACAGCTTCATCAACCAACGAGTAAGGCAGCCTCAATTTTCTCATTAAGGAGATCGTGAATAGAGGCTTGTGTGGTATCGTGTCCGGGGATTAATTCATTGTGCACATAGTCTTATTCCTTGGTACATCCTCAATCTATCTTACAAAATGTTTATTGATTTTTTATATGTTGGGACTTGTAGGTACAGTAGGTGGAATAGCAATAAAGATGTTTGATTTTTATGAAGACATTTATATATATTTTACAAGGAATTAAAAGTAAAATGAGTTAGATTGGAGTTAAGTTAGGTTGGGGTTAAGTTAGGTTGGGGTTAAGTTAGGTTGGGGTTAAGTTAGGTTGGGGTCAAGTTAGGTTGGGGTTAAGTTAGGTTGGGGTTAAGTTAGGTTGGGGTTAAGTTAGGTTGGAGTTAAGTTAGGTTGGGATTAAGTTAGGCTGGGGGCATTGATTATGATAATGGCGTATGATAATTGAGTAAGACACAGGTGTATGTAGATGAGTTTCTTCCGTAACCTGAGGCAAGTGAGGGGGCAGAGAGGGAGGGAGGGAGGTGAAAGTGAGGGATGGAAGAGGGTAGAGTAGAAGGAACTGAGGGGTAGAGGAAGGGTGAGGGAGGGTGTAGGAAGGTGTGGGGATGAGGAAATAGGGTGCATGTGATAGATGGTAAGGGTTATTTGATCTCTCTCTCTCTCTCTCTCTCTCTCTCTCTCTCTCTCTCTCTCTCTCTCTCTCTCAGTAATAACATCATCTCTCTTTGACTTCCAAGTGGACTACCTGAAACAAACGTAGAGGCGCCACCTGACAGTACACACACACACACTTCATCAAGTTCGTTCCCCCCCCTCGTCTAGCCTCCTCAGTAAAGGGTCACATCCCACTACAGAATTATTGACCTTAAATCATGGGTTATATACGACTCTGTGATGAAGGGGCAAAGTTTTTATGACAGCCTCCAAACGTGAGAGGAGTGACGCATTGCATTCACTCGCCAATGTCGGTCCATCATCTTAAATTTCACTGAGCTTTGATGAAAAAACAATTGATCTAATTATCCGACTTGTTTTTTAATCTCTCTCGCTTGTATGTAAAGTTTATTGAAATAGATTCAACTAATATTGTTTTCTTTTCTGTTTTAGCTGTATTTATTCTAATTTAGAATAAATATTTCTTTAAACACATCTATACCTTCCCTACTTCCTCCCTCCATCTATTCATCCATACCTACCTCCTTCTTTTTATCCCTTCCTTCCCTCGCATGACGAGGATGGCCGGCCCAAGGGCCACCTAGGCATGAATTTGTTTAAGGTGTAGAACAACCACACCCTAAGTTAACGAGTTGCATCACCCAGTGTCAAGGAATAGTACGAGAAGACCGGACAACTCGCCAACTGCCCAGGCTAACCATTACCCCGGAACACGATCCGCAAATCGATTAACATCCAAGTCCCCAATTACTGCTGGGTAGACAGAGGCAAATGGCGTAAAGAAACTTGCCCATAGTTTCACCCTGCCCGGGGATCAAACCTGGGTCCGCTGGCTTGCGAGGCGAGCATGCTGACCACTACACCACATATAAACATACATGTAAAGAGAGTAAAAAGTCTTTCACACAGTAAGGAGAGCAGTGAATGGCACCGCTGGAGGTGTGTGTTGTAAAGGGTAACCCACACTGGCTGTTCCGTAATAAGGTCTTTCAAAAGGACTCTCTTTAATTACAGTTTCTTGTAATCAAGTCTTTGAAAAAAGTTCCCTTAAATGGGTCTCTCATATAATTAAAAGTTCTTTGATCATGTCCACTTGTTCGTTAGTAAATCCATCGATTTATCTCCATTCCTCGCCCCCTGTGAGTCTGTTGGTGTGTGTGTACTGTGTGTTTGTCTATGTGTACATCTATATGTGAGTTTGTGTGCGTGACTTTTTCTGTATTTTTGTGTGTATGTGAGTTTGTGTGTATAGAAGTATGTGGGTATTTAAGTTCATAGGTTTGTGGTTATGCGCGCGCGCGCGGGCGGTGTGTGTGTGTGTGTGTGTGTGTGTGAAAGTTTGTGTGTCTGTCTATGTTTTCTATGATTTTTTCAGAGTGTTGGTGAGGATGTCAGTGTTTGTAAATACAACATACATACAGTACATGTCTGTTATGTTATGAATATCCATTGATCTGCCTCACTTGTGTACCTAATGATATGTCTGTCTGTTTCTTTGTTTCGGTTGAATATGTTACTTTTACCAATTATATATTCATCTTCGAAAGAACTCGTTCTCTTCCTCCTCTGCTTTCTCTCTTCCCTCGTTCTATTTTCCTCTCCTATTTATATCACTCCCCTTACCTCTCCTTCTCCTCCATCCCTCTCCCTCCTTTTCTCCCTCATTTGCCCCTAAAAAATCCCTTTTCTTTCCTCTTTCCGTCCCTCAGCCCTCCCATACACTCTTCAAACTTACACACCCTTTACATCTTTCCTTCCCTCACCTGTCCCCTCCCTATTTCCTTCCCTCACCCCTCCCCTCCTCCTTTCCTTCCCTCACCCCTCCCCTCCTCCTTTCCTTCCCTCCTCCTCCTTCTTTCCTCCCTCACCCCTCCCCTCCTCTTTTCCTTCCCTCACCCCTCCCCCTCATTGGAACTAAGTCACTGTCCCGTAATATGAGAATTTGGCCTAAAACTCCCACTTACTGACAAGACGAAAAAACTTTCTACCACTTAACAGGCGAAAAGTTAGTGGGTTAATTATGTTGAGAGAGAGAGAGAGAGAGAGAGAGAGAGAGAGAGAGAGAGAGAGAGAGAAAAGAGTTAGTTTGAGATTGTTAAATAAAGAAAGACAATGGAAGAGGGATGGAGGAACAAAGGAGGAGGGGATTGAGGAGGGAAGAAGGAAGAGGAGGGAGGAAGGAAGAATAGGAAGAGGGATAAACGGTGAACAAATTTATTGCCAAAGCTTGGAGTACAGTTTGCCTATTCTGAGTAATTCAGTCAGGTCTTGACACTGAGGGTGGTATCACTTCTCACTGCCACGCAGGACAGAGGTTCATACACAAAGATATAGATCATATTCATTAAAGAGGAGAAGGTGGGGGAAGTAGGAGAAGGGAGGGGGAGGAGGAGAAGGGAAAGGGAATAGGAGAAGGGGGGAGGAGTAGGAGGAGGGAGGGAGAGTAGTAGGAGGGAAGGAGAGTATGAGGAGGAAGAGAGGGGTGGAGGAAGAAGAGGACACAGCTGACTTTCGAAAACGCAAATGCCTACAGTACGGCTTCCTTGCCACGAAGGCGCTGACGTCACGATAAGGTGGACCAAATGACGACGTTGTTGTCATGATGAGAACCCATAAGAAGGAGGAGTTCTTGACGCCGTTCATCAGCAGCAGGTGATGACCGACAGTAACTCACGGCTTAACATACTGAACTCCGTGTTACTTGTCTCTCACTTGGGGAGGGATGGGGGGTGGGGGATGGGGGGTGGGGGATGGGGGGTGGGGATGGGGGGTGGGGGATGGGGGGGGTGGGGGATGGGGGGGGTGGGGGATGGGGGTTTACAAATTCCAGAAGAGATACTGTATTTAATTCGTTCACTCCCATACGGATACAAAACGTTAATTATGTAAACGCGAATGAAAATATATGGAGTCACATGTACTGGAGTCACACGCTATAAAAATGTGAAAATATACGATTATGCGCGCACACACACACACACACACACACACACACACACACACACACACACCGTACCCAAGAGACAGCAGCAACAGTCCCCTAATAAAAACACCCAATAGGTGAACCTTGGTTACACTGCGGTTCAGCACACCCACGGAAATACAGAAACCAAAAAGTCTCCCAGACAGACATTCACCGACACTACCACGGCTTCAGGTGCTTGTCGACACACCCACCAACAATTTGTTGTTTGGATTTGGTGGCCTCAGTGTTTTTTTTGTGTGTGTGTGTGTGACTCTAACCTTGTGTTGATCCTTCCTGGGTTGTAGGTGACCGTCCACGGCGTCATACTTGTTATGGGTACGTAAGGAAGCCGTAGGGGGGCGTTCAGGAAGGGATTAGGGAGGAGGGAAAGTGTGGTAGAGTATTTTAAAGCTGCCAGATAATTAAGAGGCTGTTGTCATGCTCCTCTGGCAAACGTCCTCTCTAGTTATGGCTGTCTCTGGGCTTCCTCATGAGAAGGAATTACGTTACTAGTGTCACGGCGCACCTACCCAAGAGGAGGGAGTGACAATCTCTCTCTCTCCGTTTGGTTCAATTTTACCTGTAACGTTTTTTTGAGGCAAGAACGATGTGATCTATTCATTTGTCTTACTTGTTGTATAATGTGTAAGACATAGATTCTTTAAAAACTGTATTATTGTATGATATATGAGAAACCTCAATTCTACGGTGGCAAAGAGTAATAAGAGAGAAGGTAACTAGTGAAAGCAGACAATGTTATGGCATTGTGCTCCACGATTCAGTTCATTCCATAATCCCCAGGGAGTACAGTTGTTAAGAGATAGTCCAGACGTTAAAAGAGAAGGCATACTGTATGTTAACTTGGCACACAAGTTTTAAGAGTGTTTCTAACATTTCACCTCGAGATTCAGATTTGCTTAAAGGTAAAGTCCTGGTAGCCGCATCACTGGAAATATTCACATAATGACAGGTGGTGGAACTAACTAACTGACAGGTGGCAGTAGCTAAGTCGCTTGACTGTGAGACATCTACTGATACAGATGGAAGTAGCTTACTTTTGCGACGAGACAGGCAACATCGTTCAATAGTAAGACACCTCCCTTGAGGCGTCTTTATCATCAAAAGTTCACGCACATCATGAAAGAGCTTGAAGATGATTATGAAGAACTTATCTGTTATATGGTGAGTAGAGGCAAGAAGCTTGAGGTATGTCGAGCTTGGTATAGATCAGAGCTCTCCTTCTTCCTCAAGGCAAAGGGAAAACCAGTTTCAGGGGGTTGAGGACCCCATCAGCTAAAGGCCTGCATATCCTCAATCATCACCACAATACCAACACAACACTGTTCACCAGCACTTCAGCCTCATAAAGGGATTCCATCTGAAACCGAAGTTGTGACAGAACCATTTTAAACGAAGTAACTTCAGCCACCCCACTCAGATGAGCATTGTGGCAGCATCTGATGGCAGCACCGGACGACAACACCTAAAGGAAGCATCTGATACCAGCACCTGATGGCAAGAAATTTCACACTCAGTAAGGTTTTTATATAAAATGTTCCCTGAGCCCAGAAAACCTGAAACAGACCCCAATCTGTTTTTAGGAGCAGAGTTGTCGTGAATGCTGGAGTTCTTGCTCCCCCCAAAACAACTGAACGTGATCAACCTACAGACAAACTTTCACTACTGACGTGTGTACTAAAGAGGAAATATTATGATGTTTTATAAGACATTTCCTTTCACACTCTTGCCTTACTGAGCGTGGTAAGAGGATGGCAGTTCTCTTCGGCAGTCAATCGCAACAACACGAGCAACCACCATAAGCAAGATGAGCTAAAAATGACTGTGCCCATCACCCCCCCTCCTCGGTGGGTGATGCATCTCCGTCCCTCCCACTAATTAACCAGGTCCCATTTGGAAACGTATAACTAGAAATGTCCGGATACCTTTCACTTCTTTAGTAGGAGAAAAAAGTTCCCAGCTGCTATGAAACAGGTTTATATTAGTGGTAGTCTCATTGCCGGGTTATTTGGAAGTCAGCCTTGGTAAAATACTAAGTTAATGATTAAAGAATTGTTTAATTGTATTGTTTTCTCCCAAATCACCTGTCGGGCCTTACTTTATGTCCAGTCTGGCCACACTTCTAGCTAGATCGAGGATGTCATATAAAATACCAAGTCACAAGTAAGAACACCACTACTGAGTTCGTTATATAAATAAGTGTGTATGCGTGACCGAGGCGTAACCTTCCTTGAATCACCCCCACTCCTTTCGTTTCAGTGGCCTAAGTTTTGCCTTAAGTTAAGGATAATGCCCTCCCCACCTCGCTCTTATAACTCAATATGGATCTAACTGTGGATTTAATAACAATGACTTTGTAGCATTGTTACATGTTGATATAATAGTCATATACAGTAATAATAATAACTAATAAACTTTAACTAATTAGTAATAACGATCCCATTATTTAAACATAATTGAATATAACCGACCTTATACAACTGTACATTCTCCCTCTCTAGGCCATCCACCTCACTTGAGCAACACCGCCACCGCTGCCAGCAGTTGTTAGGCCTATCACAGTGACCTACTTACAGCTTCAACATACATCACGTGCCCCTCACAGCCGAGGGAGATCACCCACGTATGTAAACACACGCAAAAACACAAAAAAAAGATGCGCGCACACACACACACACACACACACACACACACCTGTGAGGGAACAACTACTCCACGTGAGGCCCCTCATAACACCATCTGTGAGGGAACTACTACACTACGTGTCTGCTGTTCAACACCTCAGCGCACATGATCAACGTGACCTCCACTGTAAACATTAATCTGTATGTTCACTGTATGTTCCTTTACCTTTCTCTAATGAAGGCTTTTGTTAAACCACCAATGTCAATGTATGAAATAAGTCATTTATGACCAATGTATATTTTCAGCCTTCGGGCTGCAGAACTTTTTCAATAAACCGTTAATTATTATTATTATTATTATTACACATACACACACACACACACACGCGCGCGCGAGCGCGCGCTACTGCACCACCACATCCATCACGTGTAGTAATGGTGAACTTCCTCCATCCTTTATTAAGATATATCTTAGGAGAGATAGGGGAAACGGGTCTTTACAGAGGGAGGGAGGGGAGGGAGGGAGGGTAGGGGGAGGTGGGGGGAGGAGGGAGGGGAGGGAGAGGGAGGGAGGAGGAGGGAGGAGGAGGGGAGATAGGGGGAGGAAGGGAGGGAGAGAGGGAGGAGGGTGGGAGGGGAAGAAGCACTTGCTTAAAACGGAGGTAAATTTGGGGGGTCCCAGAAATATAACTTGCTCAAAATCTCGGTAAAGGTGGTCCTCGACACGCTGATTAATGGACGACCTGTGATTACCCCCAACCGGGGAGATGTGATATACTGTATCTACTGAACTGATGACCGGATGGAAGTTGAAAGTTGAATGATGTATCCTGCTTAGAGTAGGGGGGGGGGAGGAGGGGTTGGAGGAGACATTAAGGAGGAGGAGGAAAGTGAGGGAAATTGATTGAATAGAGAGGGTAGGTAAGACGAGAAGGGGGGTGGAGGAAGGTGCAGGAGTTGAGGGAATGGGTGAGGGAGGAGTTAAGAGGAGAGAGAGAGATAGAGAGAACTGATGGAATGACAGGAGTGATAGGAAAAGGAGCAAGTATATAGGTAGAAGACACGGGAAGAAGAGGGAGGTGAACGATTGGGGGTAAAGGTGAGTCTCTTCCCGTCCCTCTTCCCCTCCGTACTGTACTGTACCGGACATCTTGGCTGCTCGCCCAGTTAGTGACCACTTATCTGTTAATTAAGGCGGTACAAGAGACGGTATCTTTTGTATGGCAAGAATGTTAAAACCTTTGATATCTGATTCTCGTGCACACACACACACACACACACACACACACACACACACACACACACACACACACACACACAGAGCCCCTCCTACACCCACTCACTCTTCTTTTTCCTCCTTATTCTTCATCCCTCCCTTCCTTTATAAGCATTCATCCCATCCTCCTCCTCTTCCTCCTTCTCTTTCAGCATTCCATTCTCTTCCTCCTCCTTTTCTACTACTTCATTCTCCTCCTCATTCCTTTCACACCCTCTCTCCCTCCTCCTCCCCATCCCATCCTACTTCCCCTTCCCCCCCTCCGCCAACGCCCACACCACCAGCAGGGGAAGACGCCCGCAGACACAGGGTACACAACAATACCTTCAACAGGTGAGCGTGACATGCAGCTGGGACATGCAGGAACACGCGTAGCCAAGGAGACGTGCATAGGCGAGTCACCATGTCCTTATATATGTCTGAAACAATCGATGAACACCAGATGGCCATGTAGAGTGATATGTGTATGTGTGTGTGTGTGTGTGTGTGTGTGTGTGTGTGTGTGTGTGTGTGTGTGTGTGTGTGTGTGTGTGTGTGTTTTCCCTCGACATTTCAGCACACGGCTCACAAGGACAGAACAGATCAGGGTTCACCCATATATATTTTATGGGAAAGTAGTAAAAAAAAAGTAAAAAGTAAGAAAGTAGAGAACAGAACAGTATCTCCCACAGTAACGCAAACGTGAAGAGGACACATAACATACGAGTATAGTACAAGTGTCAATGACGAATCAGATAAGGTGCACATCAAACTATCAATACTATGAGCTGGAAATAATAGAGGAACAATATCTTATACAGTAATTAAGAGTAGAGGAAAGGATTACAGGTGACGAGTATTGGAGAGTAGTTATGGGCGGATGATTTTTAGCGATATAGGAAGGAGCTACTGAAGGAGGAGCTGGTGAAGGAGGAGGAGCTAGTGAAGGAGCTTGTGAAGGAGCTGGTGAAGGAGGGGGAGGAGGAGCTAGCGAAGGAGGAAAATGGAGCGTGTTAAGGAGGGGGCAGCTGGTAAAGGAGGAATTGGCGAAGGAGGAAGGAGCTGATGGCGAAGGAGGATCTAGTAAAGGAGAACATATGACCATCACGTGAAAAACAGGTTTAAAACACGCTGTTGGTGAAGGCCGCTATGTGTGTGTTTTCTCTACCATCCTAGCAACACTCTCTCTCTCTCTCTCTCTCTCTCTCTCTCTCTCATTCCCTGCTAGTGGTAGGGAGGCGGGTGAGAGAAGAGGAAACAGATAGAAGAAAAAAGAAGGAAAAAGGGAGAGAGAAAGAGGAGAGATATAAAATGAAGAGAAGGGTGAGGAAGGTATGTAGCGTGTGTGTTTGTGTGTGTGTGTGTGTGGGTGTGTGTGTTTACATTCCTGTATACTGACTATGGATACGGATCAATTAGTGTGCGTATTCTCGTGTACACGCAAGTATTAGATCGTGTGAATGAGGGTGTAACCTGAGCCATCATGTAAGGACTATTATGTCATGTGCACGTCAACGTCTCCCGACACACTGACAGACAGACATATAAATATATAAGTGAAGAGAAAAAAGAGAAAGGGAAAGCATAAAGCAAGAATGTCATGAACGAGAGAGAGAGAGAGAGAGAGAGAGAGAGAGAGAGAGAGAGAGAGAGAGAGAGAGAGAGAGAGAGATGCTGGGTGTCAATCATGAGTGACTGATAGACTGTTCACGATATATGAAACACCGTATTTCAGAGAACAGCGAGAAGTGTGGCTTCTATCATTTGCATATACTGTACTCGTATTCGTATCAGCTTTTCTATGACACTTTTATATATATATATATATATATATATATATATATATATAGTAGTAGTAGGAGTAGTATGACAGGAACTACCGGCACCACCATGGTAATCGTCACGACTGTACTGTCACCCTCCCGGACGCCACCTCCTTCCTCCGCCAATCTCCCATACCTTAATCCACCACCACCACAGCCTTCACCTCCATGACAAACACCGTCACCACCACCCTACCACACTATAAGCACCACTACTATACGCACCATCACCACAACCCTCACCACCATCACCACTTCCCTCCCGCCACTCACACACACACGACCCCGCCCCTGGTGACCTACTAACCAGAAATGAATGAGAAAGTAACACATTGAATACGAACCCCAGCCAGACGACTCTGGTTTCACCTGATACCTAAAACTGACCCACCCCTACCCCTACCTCCCATCCTACCTATCCCTTACCTCCTCCCCCATCCCTACCTCCTCTACCCTAACATACAGTCCATTCCCTTTATTACAGATCAAATCATGTATTTTCAACACTACACCAATCATTCAATATCTTTTTATCTTCCTGATGTAACACCAAACTCTCCTGGTTTTATACAATTCCCAGTCTTTCATTGTTGTTGTTTTTCCGCTCCACTAATCACACGTCTATTTTTTTTCCAAGCAATGTATTTACTTTTTACGCGACGGAAAATGTTCGTTTTGTTTTGTACACCATTGTTTTTTTTTTTGGTAAAGCAATCATAATTTTTTTCCTAGATCATTCAAATATTTCATCTTACACCACAAGCCACAATTTTTTTTTTACTAAACAAATCTTTAAGTTTCATTTTATTACTAAACATAATAGTTTATACCACAGCTTATTTCTATTATCTGTACGATATAATTCATTCTTTTTCACGCATCTTCTAATATCGTGTTTTTATCGGTGTCATTCATTAATTACATTCTCCGCCAGTTATTTACTTCTCTAAGAAAACGCCTATCATTCAGTTTTTGTACGAAATAAAACGAGTTAACTTTCATATAAAACCAACCACTCACTTTTTTTTATACTACAAGAGCCATTGTCTTACGTATCTAATATTTGTTTTCTAAATCCATGTTCAACGTTTCCTCCATTACATGGTATACCAGCCCCTACATGGTCGAGTTGGCAAGTGCAATTGTGCGTGTATGACGGCAACAGTGCATGTGTCAATGGAGTTGATGGTGTATGTTGCAATGGAGAGGGACAAACTAACCTTATATCACACACACACACACACACACACACACACACACACACACACACACACACACACACACACACACACACACTATATTTGCTTCTCGGTGACAGGGTAAGCCTGGCCTTTGGATAATTCTACATTGGATATATAAAACTAAAAAACAAACAAACTAAAGAACTAACAAACACTTATCCGTTACCGAGAGAAACAAACAAACAATCTAGAGCCTACATGTGTTAATTTCTTCTCCTATTCCTCATATTTATTTATTATTTATCTAAGAACCTGTACAACAACTTCTTAATTCCTGCTCTTCACTTTGGATTATATGACACGTTCTGTTGACCGTGTTTATGTTTTTGTTTTAAGATAATTTATAAATTTTCTCGGTAATATTTATCCTTTGTGACAAGTCTAGTTGACCTTCTGCATGTGCTCGATATTAAAACACCAACGAGTTTTTTTTTGTTTTTGTGTGTGTTTAGTGTTTAATCTAGAAATAATTCCCCTTGTATTTTTATCTGTACGAGAATAATATAGCAGCTGTAATTGACTTGTAATGTTTGATTCATAAATAATTTCCTAGGTATCATCACCACCACCACCACTGCTGCTGCCAACGCCACCACCACCGCTGCTGCCAACGCCACCACCACCGTCGCCACACGCTGTCGCCGCCGCCGCCTCTGCCGATGCAGCCGCCACCACTACCATCACCCCACCACCACCCCACCACATGATACAACATTTTCTCAAGTATACAATACATAATATTCTCACTGAGGCAAGACAGCAAAGGCATCATCCCAATGCAACGACATTAAACAGGGCGCTGGATGATTATGGCGTCGTTTTCAACTTTTTTTTGTTACTGTCACTCTCGTTGGTCCTCCTTTCTAAAGGTGGCGATGGAAGGTCACTCGACAGTAACAACTTTCACTAGTGGTAGCTTCTCCAGACCTCCCTACCTCCGTCACACCCCCCCCCCTTCCCCTCTTCATGTCTACCTGGCCCTTCTCTGTCTGAAGGAGACGATTGGGGAAAGTACGGGTGGTTTTGGTGATAGGAAAAAGGGGTTGGTAGGAAGAGGCGTGAGTTCTCTCTCTCTTACTTTTTCTTTCATTCTCTTAATGTCTTATGCTCTCTATCCGTCTATTTTTCATAAGAATGTCTATTTCTGTCTGTCTGTTTATCTGTCACACACACACACACACACACACACCCTTCTGCTAGCGTTATCCACCGGTGAATTTAGGTCACTGGGAGGTAAAAATGGGAACACATGACACTCATGTTTTCACTTGCAGTAGTACGCATTACTACTACTAATAGGCCTACTATTAACAAAAGAATGATAATGATAATCCTAATAAAAATAATGACAATAATAATGATAATGATATAAGTAAATGACAATAATAATAATAATAATAATAATAATAATAATAATAAAAATAATGTTAAATTTCTACAACAGCACTATAGGCCTATCGTAATAAAACACCTTGACTGACTCCACCAAGCCCCTCCATCACCAAGGCTGTCAGCTGGTCCCCCCCCCCCCCAGGAGAACCGGTTACTTCTACTACAGCAGCCCACCACCTGTGTTGAGTCTCCTTAAACTTGGTCTTTAAGGTACACAATTAGGTTACTTAGTCCAGCTCGACGGTCATATTATTAGGTGACACAACACAACCCTACTAGGTGAAGGTTTCTACTCTCTCTCTCTCTCTCTCTCTCTCTCTCTCTCTAAAACAGTGCTCCCTTCTCTCTCTCTCTAAAACAGCGCTCCCTTCTCTCTCTCTCTCTCTCTAAGACAACGCTCCTCTCTAAAGACAACGCTCTCTCTCTCTCTCCAAGACAACGCTCCCTCTCTCTCTCTCTCTCTAAGACAACGCCTCCCTCTCTCTCTCTCTCTCTCTAAGACAACGCTCCCCTCTCTCTCCTCTAAGACACCGCTCTCTCTCTCTCTCTCTCTAAGGCAACGCTCCCTTCTCTCGCTCTCGTTGAGCCTGAACTGTTCTTAAAAAGTTGTATTTAGATGATAGTAATAAATAGCAATGGTAATAATAATGACGTTAATTAAAGTATTGATAATGAGGACATAATAATAATGATGATATAGTAATATTAATAATAATAATACCAATAATAATAGTAATAATACTAATAATAACAGTAATAATAATAATAATAATAATAATAATAATAAAAGTAATAATAATAATAATAATAATAATAATAATAATAATAATAATAATAATAATAATAACAGTAATAATAATAATAATAATAAAAGTAATAATAATAATAATAATAATAATAATAATAATAATAATAATAATAATAATAACAGTAATAATAATAATAATAATAATAATAATAATAATAATAATAATAATAGTAATAATAATAATAATAATAATAATAATAACAGTAATAATAATAATAATAATAATAATAATAATAATAATAATAATAATAATAATAATAATAATAACAATAATAATAATAATAATAACAGTAATAATAATAATAATAATAATAATAATAATAATAATAATAATAACTAATAATAATAATAATAATAATAATAATAATAATAATAATAACAATAATAATAATAATAATGATAATAATAAATGATTATACTGGCAGTAAAAGTTTATAGACCAAAAACATGTGACAACGTCGTCAGTTGTTTTTACCCATTCCGGTTGAACAGCTGACTGGGTACATAATACTGGTTTCTCTCCATCCTCCACTATCTTTCCTCCATTATTACCCTTTTATCTAACTCCCCTTTTCCCGTGTACCCTTTCTTGGATTGTTGCCTATGTCCTGTTTTTTCCTCTATAATTTCTTTTATTGCGTCACGTCCTTGATTATTCCTTCCCAAGTACAATCCTACCTTTATCTCTTTTCCCATATTCCCATCTTCTTTAGTTCCCCTTTCTCCAGCCTCGTCTCCTTTACTGCCCTCTCACAATCCTTTTCCACTCTTAATATTCCATTCCTTAGGTAATTCACCTTTTACCTCTCCTTCCCTTAGTTCCTTTATTTCACCATCTCTTTATTAATCATTCTCCCCCCTTTACCTCTTCTTCAATCAGTCCTCATCTCTCACTATTGGTATTCATTTATATTCTTCCTTGTTTATTGTTTTCTTCCTCTTGTTTGCTTTCATTGTGTCCCTCTACCTCAGTTCCCTTCTCCCATTATTTACTCTGTCTTCGTCCACTTCTTTTTCCTAGCCTTAAATGTGCGAGTTTGGTTAATTTAGGTAGTCGTGTTATCTGAGGACAGGTAGAGGGGTCGTGTTATCTAAGGACAGGTAGAGGGGTCGTGTTATCTAAGGACAGGTAGGGGGGTCTTGTTACCTAAGGACAGGTAGGGGGGTCGTGTTATCTGAGGACGGGTAGGGGGGTCGTGTTATCTGAGGACGGGTAGGAAGGTCATGTTATGTGAGGATGGGTAGAGAGGACTGGAGAAAACGCAACATGAAGATAGGCCGGGAAGTTGGGCTAGGTTGAATGGCACATATACAAGATACACCGAACAAACGTTTTCGCGTCTTCACTGAGGTCATTTCAGAGTACCACCTTAATTATTCACTTTCTATCAAACCCTCAATACAGATATGACTGTATTGAGTGATGCTTCGTGTGTGGTTAAATCAAAGTGTGAGTTACAGGAGGAAATTATTATCTGGTGTATGTTGGGCGGCAGTGGTTGTAATAAATGTCTGTACGTTAAGTAAATCAGGAATAATACTGTGTAATGATAGATAGTGAAAACTTATATACACAGTCAATGTTGTTGCTTCCTATTCAAAGTACTATATGATTTATCCAATTGTAAAGGGATTTATAAAGGTAATCAAGTGTCTAGATAAATAGAATTCCACTCTTGGCGGCTTTCTCCATATGCCTGCTCGAAATGACAGGACGATGACAACCGACTCTTTACACCAAAACTTGAAAAGAAGTTACGAAACGTGGCATGTCAGCAAAACACAAACGCTTCTCCTTACAGTAATATTCATATCCATTCACAAGCAAAAACCAAGATACTAATAAGTCAATGAAAATGCAATAGCATTAAATATCAGCAAAGCAAAATACGTATTACAAATATGTATAGAGAATTATCATTCAGAGTTAGAAACGAGTACAGCAACAAACACCGCAATATCATAATATACACGATAGTTATAAATAATCAATATTACTTCCTTACATATACATTTAACCCTATACCTTTTAAACGACAGTAACCAGTAATATTTTCAAGAGGCCGAGAACAGCAATGTAATATCACCATATTATTAATTACATAGTACAGTATGTAAAACAAAAAAATACACATTATCTCCATCGGGAAAAAATTACAGGTATTGTACTGAAATTAAGTCATGACCCTTACCTTCATCTGATATATACTTTATATTTAAATGAAAAATGCACAAATGCATATATACAGTACATTATGTCCATCTGAAAATATAATTTGCATGTTGCATTGAAATACATACGTATTTTATCTGCACTTGAAAATAAAATTTTGCATTTGTGTTGCACCAAAAAAAAAAAAAGACAAACTTTACATATGCGGTGAACAGAAATAAATACGCATGTATTTCAAATATACCTGAAAAATTCTAATTGTATTGTACTAAAATACATAAACCTTACCTTCATCCGAAAAATAAATGCAAACAACTTTCTAAGTGTTAGTTATGCTTTTATTAAACCCAGACACTGTAAACTAACCTG
This sequence comes from Homarus americanus, assembly GCF_018991925.1. Lineage (NCBI taxonomy): Eukaryota > Metazoa > Arthropoda > Malacostraca > Decapoda > Nephropidae > Homarus > Homarus americanus. The sequence continues at coordinate 498,271 of NW_024746240.1, forward strand.
ACCCAACTTTAAAGGTAACATGCTATAAGCCTTGATTTATCTCAGTACCTGACGTTACCACCACAATGTTCCCAGTACTGGTGGGCAGCAGTGTTAAAAAGATGCATGCAATAAAAAATATGAAAAAACTTATGCTTCCGATAAAGCAAGGCTCAGTATCTAAATTCTATCACCAATTTAAAACAGTCATGAATATTACCGGTACGTTTATTCAATCAATTACTGCTAATTTTCATTTCAAAGTAATGTTAAATATACAGCATTGTATTAATCAATTTTTAATCCCTGAAACTATTTATAACTTTGAATGTGCATATTTCAAAACCGCACCTCATTAATATGACATCCTATATTTCTAAAACTCCCAATACGTAAACCTGTAAAAACATAACCAGTGTTAGATACAAGGATTTATTCGGCCTGCTAAACTCTTATAAAAATCTTTTTTTAGACTATTACCATGATAAAAAGATATCACAAAAGACTGAAGTAAATTATTCCCTTGAGCATATTTCGGTTATTGGCACAAGGAAGAACCGCTAGTTGATAGTTAAGGTATACAAGTAATCAGAACTTTCACGGATACTCGCCGTCTATAGTTATGTAGGATGATGACAAAAAAGTTTCCACCCATGACCAAATTTGTAGTGCACTCTAAAAGTGAGTCTAATGAATGTATGCATCAGAAATAATATAATGTCAGTAAAACTTAGATTTTGACTTGGGAGGCACAATCCAAATATTATTAACACATATTTGCAAGATTGCATGGCATAAAACTTGTACAATAATGAAATTAATCATGGTAGAAATAATTTAAAGCTCAAGGGGTAAAAAATGAACATGCACACTGGGCACTGATGCTCCACTCAATCCGTTTTGCTGTCTCTCCTAATGTACAGTATGACCTTAAGAAATGAGCCCCCTAACAGAATCAAATACCATGTTATTTTAATATACTGTACCAAACATCATCATTAACGGATACAGTATACGAGTATGAGCGATATGGGTGGGTGTAAACGGGACTGCCCAGTATGAGCCCAATAGCCCTGCTGCAGTTTCCTTCCTTACTGTATGTTCTTACCCATTACCCACCAGAACCAACAGAAATACCTAACCCCTTACTTGAAAAAAAGGACAATGTATTAAAATAATACTGTATTTATCAAATAAGTAAGTATAGGTAACCCATCCAATGGAAAAAGTTTAAGAAATGACAGTAAGTAATCTAAAGGAGTTGGTTTCACTGGATGCCTTTTACAAATGTACAGTACAATAGATAAACAAGTTCTTTTTTACCTGTTTGAACAGCAGGAAATTTATGAAATAGTTCCTAACTTATCAAATAAGTACACCTTTTTCAATATGCAGTACTGTATATTTTTTGTCATTGTAAAATGAAACCTCCCGCTTTGGGGGTTAAGAAATGTGCTGTGCAGGTATTTTTGGAAATACCTGTATGTAGCCCAACTAATCACATTTCCATCGCAAAAATATAAACAAGATACAAGCTTGGTCTCTCACTTCTGCAGGAAAGGCTAGTAAGCTTGGGGAAAAAAGACCTTTCTACAATGGTAAACTCCACTTTATTCCCTCCTGAGCTTTAGATAGGAATGTGTAACCCATCCACACACCCAAATACTCCTGGTATGTCTGATATTGTAAAAAAAATATAAATAAAAAGTAAAACGCTTGTGTGGTTGGTGGTAAGCTTCTCCTGGCTGTGGAAAGTCGATGTAGTCAGGTGCAAGAAAGACTACTCTACTGTACTGTACTGTATTTACCTTAAGATGCGCCCAACAGACTGAAGACATGTCCACAGTGTCAGCCACACTGAACTGGAAGCTTCCAGAAGCCATGCACACGCCAGTGAGACCAGCAGCTGCAGGTTCTGTACTGTACTGTATGCTGCATCCTGTGACAAATGTGAACAAGTCTTGAAATCACTGCCCACTCATAAAGATGTGTGAAAGCCTAATTATATTTTTAATAAATACATAACTTGAGTAATCCAAAATGTCAATGACATAAGAATAACTTTATCTTTTGACTGATAATTGCACATAAAACATAATGGGAAATATCAGTAGCAAAGTTAATGGGTTTCAATGTTGCATTAAGTCACAAGTGTTGAACAAATTTATCTAATAAACAAATATTCAGAGCAAAATTACAAGAATTGAACTTAAATTACTTAAAATCTGTGATATATCAAAATACCTTATCTACAAATGCACATACGTTAAAAACAAAATTATGGTCACTTAATTATAGTTAACATATATTAATAAATAAAAATAAATAAATAAATAAACACACACTTTATATTTCCAACGGGTGACCTTACATAGCATCAAGTCAGGTCAATAACATGAGGTCAGTATTTGTAATAGTTGAGTCATATATAAAAACATTAATGTTCAGTAATTTAAGGGATTGAACTACTAACAAGCATGTTACTCAAGAACAGCCCAACCTTGAATATAAATGGAAGTGTTTACTGTATTCCATGTAGCAATTGTAATGGATATTATGTAGGTCAGACTGGGAAAGCATTACAACTTAGAATAAAACAACACAAGTATAATATTAGAACAGCATCTGAAAGCAGTGCACTTTTTGATAATCATACCATGAATTGGGAACAGGATAAATGTGTATAAATCAACATGTGTCACAGAAAGACTTCTGGTTGAAGCAAGTCCAATTAGGGAAATTAATTCTATAAATCTTAGTGTTGGCCAGTACAAAACTAATAATATGTTACATAAATTTAATTGTCAGTGGCCTAATGTTAAAAATGTTTTGATAGCATTTGAGGTGGATGTGGAGTAGGTGATTATTGACCTGACCTGTTGTTGTCACCCATCTTTTATAATATTTTCTTTCATGTGGTGTGTGGATTAGTGGGTTTCAAGGTTTCATATACTTTGCCTAGTACAGTACTGTAAATAATTTAATTTCATTTATAAAACTCTATTGAGTCTCCCCAATAAAAAATAACATCTAATTTGTACTTTTTTGTTATAAACCCAGTTTGGGTGTTTCTATGCACTGGAATTCCATAAACCATATCAAACCTAAGTATTAAAGCTAAGCTGGGGGGAGGGGGTATTTCTCATAACACAAATCACAATCTGTACCAGTTGATTACATCCGACTTGGACGATCGTGTTTTATGCGAACTAACCTAACCTTATCTAACCAGACCAAACCTGAGCATTTAACCAATATGGTAAAAATCGCATAAAACAGGTAATTGTCTACAGCAAGAGGGAATCGTCCAAGTGGGATGACACCATAGCAGCTTGGGTAATGCTGGTTCACACTACCCCTCTAATAATTGTGTATTTTAGGTACCCATACGAATTTCTGCTAGTATAAAATAAGTTTGATACGTACATATGATAGTAATGGTGTGAGAGGATCAGAAGAATAACGATGTAAACCTCTGAGGTGGACGTGCATCTCCGAGCAAACGACGCGACTCTGCAGCCTGTACTCTCCCCATTCCTGGGCTCCCGGCTCTCTGCTCTGTTTGTATATTATTTATTTTTCACTTTACTAATAATAAAAACCAAGATTTCCTTACCAACCGTTCCAATAATGTCGATTTATATAGTAGTAATACTATGCGCATAAAATAAACAGTATTCATGAGCGCCAAAAGACATTTAAAGGCGCACTAGTTTAGGTGTTTAAAAATGGTCGATTTGTACCCATTATTTTCTAATAAGATATTCAATTACTGCAATGGTATATGTGATCTGATACACATTTCAACCATTTATTTATATATTTCATTTTGTTTATTTATTTTTCATATTTTAAAGACAGAATAAACGTCAGGTGATAAGATTACTAATATTGGTAAGACTGGCAGTTTTAAGGCCCGCGTGACACATCGAGCGCTTGGAGTGTTGACTGTCCTTCCGTGTCCTCCTCAAGCTTGACTTTCGTTAAAAGCCACTGTCATTAAGTGCTTCCCGACAATTTTTTTATAAAACACTCGTAGAAAACTCGGGCTACAAACACATTGAGTGAAATTTATTTGGTGTTAAAAATTAGAAAGCTTTTTAGACATTGAAAATAAAAGTGTGCTAGCGGCTACTGTGAACAAAGTTTTTTGAAAACTTATTTAAGTGCTTAATGAGAAAGATATCGGTACTGTAAAATACTAATCAGATTTTGAGTGATATTTTAAGATATTTAATGAGGTTTTGAGTGAGTTACGTGAAAGTTAGTGTTTCTTGGGACGAGGCTATCCTCTGGGCATCACCAGTAACGCCACTTACGTAAGTACAGTTACTGTTTTGGCGGTAATATATGAGACCAGCACATCCACCAGACGGAGTTCTTTGTATAATAGTTAATATTAAAACGATACGACAATGCATAAAACCTAATAGAACCTGACCTAACCAACCAAAGAAACATACCTAACCTTACCTACTTCCAAGCCGAGAGGCCCCGCCCCTCAAACCTCCTGCCATATTAAACAGAAAGTACTCATTTTGATATCTGGTACCAATTAAAGCAATTTTGTACGTGTAAATAATTGATTTATTATGTACAAAGGACGGAGAGATATATTTTAGTGTCATGTGATCAGAGCCCCCCGGACCCCCCCTGATTAGGTTAGGTTGGGTTAGGTTAGGTTTGTTTGGTTTTTGGTGATTTTCTATGTTATTTTTTTACACAAATTTCTAATTCCCAAAGAAAGAACTACTATAAATTGCCCCGCCCACTACGGGTGATATATATGATCGTAAATAGAGAAAAACAAAATATATACCTTTAATTAAAATAAACAGTTGTTGCCTATTGAAATAATTACTATAATGATAAGAACATCGGTGGAAAAAAAATAACGAAATCGAACAACTGGTGCTGGCGGTTTCCTCATAAATTAAGTTTAAAACATAAGAATTATTGGAACAAGTAAGCGTCTTTAGGCGCGTAATAAGGTTTGTAATCACACTAGTCCATAAACAGTTATATTTTAAGAATTCTCGGAGTTGTTAGGGCCGAATGATGTTCTCGTTGATGTATTAATAAGACTCGATTTAATGAAGAAGAAAAAAAGAAATTGTAATCTTTAATTTGTTTTGATGGATCTTTTCATTGATATATAATTAGGCCCCTAGGTACTACTTCGTCTGTGGCGGCCCCGGTACACGCTCCAAGTTGTCTTCTTGGTGTTTTGTTAACGAGCCACTCAGTCACAGCTTCTGTTATTAAAAAAAGAAGTAAAATTACACCACATTATAGTAAGTTCTTTCTGTTTAATATGCCGCCGGGTCCTAAGTCAGGTAAGGCTGAGTAGATTTCTTTGGTTTGGTTGGTGCGTTTTAAAGTCATTTTAATGAAAAATTGGTGATGAGCAAGTCGTCAGTAATTACGTCAAACTTTTAGGAAGTGAATAACTTACTGTTATCGGCGTTTCAAACTGAATATGGAACTAACTCATTTCTTGTGCAAATTGATATAACGCTTGTACTTTGTTATACTTAGTGAAGTGTAATGGAGGATGTGGTCCATTTCTCTGTATGCCATGTTATGCTGCAATACTGATACGGTGCCTCAGGTGAGGTTAGGTTTCTACGTTATTCTCCATGTAGCTTGTAGAAAACTATGCATTTTCACCAGAAACGAATAGCAGATTTATATTCAGCACATCGAAATTTACTAATATTAAGTTTCTTTTTCGCTAACTTGAGTGGGTACCAAAACGAATACAGTATTTACCATTGCCTGTAATATTGTGTAAATATATACAATTACAATATATACCTTATTACTAAACACTTCTTTCATATACATGTAATGCAGTAGAAAACTTTAACTATGCGAAGTGTGTTGAGTTTCCATACAAACTGTAGTATTTACTGTTAGTTCTATATACTGTACAAAAAAGAAAACATTATTCCTGAACGGTATGGTCTGCTGAATAAAACCAAATTATTGCGAATATATGAAAAATTTGGAGAGAAAGGAACCACAAACGGTAATACTGTATTCAAATTCTGGCAATGTTCATTGTTAAAATCAGTCATATTTTCTAATCCATTAGAGTGCCAGAGGCAGTAGTGCCAAAGAACTCCTGTTTTATCACATGGTTTATTATATAAAATAAAATAAAAAATTTAACGATCATATTGCAGTAAATGTTTGTTTCTAAAAGTGGCTTATGTTTTTACAGATTAAAACTTCAGTGCAAGACAAGTGATGAAGATAGAAACATCTCTGGTAAGTACAAGTCACTTTGTCATATTCTGTATCAATTCTACATGTACTAGGTTAAGTCTTCATAGGGTGGAGTTTTGAGTATGAAAATCCAAAGTTAGGGTTTGTTTCAGGGGTTGTAAATTAACTAAATCTGCACTTAGACAAAATTTCAAATTACTATGGTATGCTGAGCTTTAAGATGCTAGTTAAATTTATCCTTCCTATTTTTATAAAGTGGGGATAAATTTGGATTCCTGAACCTTGATTTACCTGGGAACATACTTTTTTTTATTGCATCCATCTTATTAACACTGCTGCCCAATCAGTTAGCTTTCATGGTTAGGTTAGGTTAATGTCCAGGTTTAAATAAAACTTTAACTAATAGTACTTTCAAAATGTGGTTTGTGGAGATAGTGTAGTGTATATTTTTCAGATGAAGGTAAGGTTCATGTCTTTTAGGAGAGGTACAATACAAATCCATTTTTAGATGCAAATAAATTACATAATTATTTCATTCTGCTTACCATATAGCTGTATGATATATAAAATTTACTTTATATGAAATTAAAGTTCATGTCTTTTTAGTACAGTACAACCCATATGTAAATTTTTTTTTAAATGTAGATAAAATACATAGGCTATGTATTTCAGTGCACCACATGCAAACTTTATTTTCAGATGAAAATAATGTGCTCATGCATTTTTTCTGTTTAAATTAATTGCTAAATTTATTTCGGATAAAGATAAGGTTCACCAGAGATTGCAACATTTCAGTGCACCACATGCAAACTTTATTTTCAGATGAAAATAATGTGCTCATGCATTTTTTCTGTTTAAATTAATTGCTAAATTTATTTCGGATAAAGATAAGGTTCATGTATTTTACTGCAACAGAATTGTAAAGTTATTTTCAGTAGATATAAATTTATATGCATATGTATTTCAGTGTCACACAGGCTTTTTTTTTCTTCATGTGAAGGTTAAGTTCATATATTTATATCACTACAACACAATGTATGTTTTTCAGGTTTTGATAGGTTGATGCATTTCCGCTAATGCAGCAGAAAGCTAAAGACAGTACCTTTTACTTTTTTCTCAATGTCTTTGCAGGAAATTATGTGTTTTCATTGCGGTTTAGCTCATGCACATTTATATTGCTCTCTACCCTTTTTTTTTCAATGAGGGTACACATTTTCTGTGGACCCCAAAGCATATCTTTCATTTCATTCCATTTTGTCTGGAATGACGCCCATATTGGTCCAGAGTATCGTAAGGGTTAAATGTAGCTATGTGATTGAATGTGCATGTCGGGTGATCTGGGCATTCAACTGTTAGTACAAACTGTATGCTATCTAAGTTAGCCTGGCTATAATGCTATCAGGCATAAATTTATTTGATCCCTGAATTACACGCCCTAATACTCCAGGAAAACAATCATGCATAATCCCTAATACGTTTAACTTGTTCTTAATAAGATAATAGCTATATTAAATAAAATCTAGATTCTTCATCAGAATTCACTTACTGAGTTTCTATGTTGCAGTATCAATAGCTTAAAACTGATGTTAAATTATAGACACAAATATATAATTTAACTCTTTAAAAAAAAGTTGTTTTAGTGTAAAAACTAAGTAACCTAGGTAACTTGGCTGTTGAAGTATCTAAATATTAAGACAGCAATAAAATCATAAATCGTATTGTAAATAATGTCATCATTACAGTATACATCTCAAATTTCTGGATCTCAGTCTCAATTGATTTAAGTGATCAAGTCCCTCACATTAGCTCTTACCTTTAAATTCAAAAACAAAGATTATGTTTGCGAGTGTATTCCTCAGCTGAACAAAAGTAGCAACCACTGGACCAAATGAAAGTAATATAAAACATATGAATATCAGCAACCACACCCCATAAAGATCGATTCCTGCTGATATTTAGGTTACAGTGCTTCTTACAAAAACTGACTACGATCCCTCCCCCCTCCCCCTGTTACCTGCTGACATTACCTGCTTGGATTCTTTATTCCTGGCACACCTCCCATGACCCTTAAGTATACCTGCGGATCGAGGACGCTCGTGTTGGTTGCCGCTCTCGACCAGGTGTTCCATTCTAACTGAGAGAAGTAGATACTGTTGACTGCTCGCCGCGAAAACGGGTTCCTCTTAGCCTATCTGTCGTTTGTTGTTTTCCGGTTGTTACTGTTATCTTCTGATTCTGTTTTTACTGTTGTTGTGAATCGATTTTTCGTTTTATTATTTTGTGATTGTTTTTTTGTTTTGTCTTTTGGTCTTGCTGTTTAATTATGCTTGTTTTTTTATTGTTGTCTTGCAATTCTATTATTACTACTGTTATCTTGCTATTTTGTTTTTATTGATGTTATCTTGATATTTGGGTTTGATATAATTATTCCCCTCATTTTTGTCTTGTTTTCTCTGTTATTTCATTTTATGTTGTTCATTATATCTTGTACAAGAAATAATGAAATTTATTTCGGTAAAGCAGTTATGATTTTAAGTATTCACTTCACACAACGTGGACAGATACTTTATTGAGATACTGTACAAGCGTAAAGTCTTACAATAGATTTTAACTGTCCTCTGATTGGTCAAACTAGATCATGTGAAACTCACATGCAAGATATTTGAATATAAAATCCCGGAAAAAATGTGTTTTGTGAACTTAAAATCCGTCAATATTGTTGTATCTTATTCCTGTCTAGATCACGTCCACGAAACGTAAACACGTTTGGTTGTGTATGAAACCAGGTTCATTGATATTAATATAGGCTCAAAAGGTCAGGTATAGTTTTCAAAAGTGTGTGTGTGTGTGTGTGTGTGTGTGTGTGTGTTTTAACACCCCATTTTCCCCTCGTCTTCAAAATCCTGCTCACTTTGGAAGATTCATTGTCGTTGCTAGTTGTAAAGGAGTAATATCTCCATAAATATTAATTTCCTACGGAAGTAAAGGTCATTTTCGTTTATAACAAGAAAAAAAACACGTAAGGAAAATCCATTTTAGTATTTAATTTCTCGTTGTGGCATAAAACGAATCTTTACCTTTTATTTTTTAAAGTATTTTGTTTCAATACGTTTATAGTTAAAAGTGCCGCATCGAATTTGGCAACTCACGCTTGATGACACCCCCACTGTCCATAACTTAGCTTGAGAAAATTTATGATTCTTTTTCTGCTCTTTGAGAGTCATCTAAAGCTATCAAGGTAATATATACAATAGAGTTTAGAAAGTCTTTTAGTCAATTGTAGATTAGATATAAATTCATAGGAGCGTCACGTAAAAGACATTCAGTACACTTCAATGCACATTATTTCCTTCTGAGTAGCAAAAGAACTGGAGTTTGAAGCAGGTCGCAGGGCATTTTCACGCACGCACACACACACACACACACACACACACACACACACACACGGCGACGCTGAAATACACCGATCGGTGAATTTTTCCTCCGTAACTGAAATTGTAAATAGTACGCTTAACCGGTTGTCTCGAGATGAACCACAAAAGTAACATTCAAACACAACATTGCAATTACTGTATACTGAAACTATACTTTAACTTGATCTCTTTCTTAAATTTGTCTCCTTGCTGTTAGCCTATAGTTGATAATTAGACCTTAAGGTAGAGTGTAATTCTGATGCTATTTATGGACGTTATATCTTGTATCTATCCCGAATTAATCTGTAAGGCGCATTTGCATATACTCCCGTGATAAATATTACATACCTGTATAAAGAACGTTTAAGAACCCGAAGCCAATTTTTTTTCCTGGAATCCGTAAAACATTCTCACATAACAGCTCTATAGTATGAAGACCCACGAGTTCTTATCTGTCCGTATTATTCTGAGTGAGGCTTATGTTATGTGACATGTTCTGTCTTGAAGGGATATGTCCTGGGGTGGAAAACAATAACTCGGGGAAATATCTAGACCACCAGTTCTAGGGGTACGCGAAGCCTCATCAAGGGGTACAGCAGAAACATACCGAGTAGCTAAAGGTATATTAGGCGTATACTGAATGTCATATATATATTTTTTTTTATGGTACACATAGTTTATTAAAGAAATAAAATTTACTGAGTCATCATTGAGTGGGGGTAGCCTACGTGACATCTTAAATCGAGATGAGACCAAGGGATACAGCCGACCGATAAAGGCTAACAACCCACTGATCTCGACAATGTTGGTCAAAAGTCAAGGTCACCGAATCATAGGTCACTGGGCCAAGCTCTTATCTTCAAGTTCCGGTTTATACCATTCTTATTGTTGACTGTGAAACGTACTGGGAGGGGAATTTCTAAACTGTTATTTGTTATTTTTGTTAATGTTTTTGTTTCGTCGAAGCCTTTGGTGAAAATCATACTTAATCGTATACATATAAAGATACAGTAGTGTTGTATATATGTAGTCAATATCATCCTACAAGTGTTTCTATACCAGACTCGCTATTATCCGTAAAGTTGACTGAGACAAAATCGTTATAATATTATCCCGCTGCTCTTGGTTTTTTTTTTTTTACGGGAATTAGTCCACCCGGGCACAGGTCAAACGACCCACAACGGGGCCTGGGGGCGAAAAAACCCCCAAAGAAATTGAAAATATAGAAGAAAAAGGTTATATTGTGTTAATCTACACCACGAAGATGACGGAAAACCAGCTTTTTAAGGTGAGACAGATTGTATAAGTATGGAAACACAGAAGAAGGCAGAGCATTCCACAGTTTGGCTGTGTGAGGAAAGAAGGATGTACTATAACGGGTTATTCTCCTGTGACCGACATCCACAGAGATACGGTGGGCACCTCGGGCAAGGCGTGTGTTACGAGCCCACGGCCTTACCGGCGGTACACAGGATGCCAAATCCACCTAACATTGCCCTTTAAAGTACCTGTATAAGATAGACTGAAGCAACATTGCGGCGAAGAGAAAGGGAAGAGAGATTGTCGACTAAAGGAGGAGAGTCAATAAGGCGAAATGCCTTTGATTCCACCCTATCTAACAGTTGGACAGAAGAAGAGCCACCCAAGATATGAGAGCAGTACTCCAAGTTGTTTGTATCTGTTATCTTAAATTTGAAAATGACGTGGGAATCACCTTTACATCTGAGATTATAAACTCGCACGTTAACTTCGTCATGGAAAAGAAAGTGTGTGTTCAATGTAGTGTTTCTTTTTTCTTCTTTTTTTTGCACTCACTTCCATTGTAAAGTTATTTCGAAATGTCTTTTAGTTACATCATTTTTCCAATGTTTGTAAGCTAAGTTATATTTTAAATGATTTTGATTTTGATTTGAAACGCCAATTTGTTTCGCTTTATTTGGTTTATTTTATGAGTTATACTCGAAGTGCTTATAAGTGTGGCTGAATTTGAAATATTTATGAATTAAGGTTAATCTGAAGCTCAATATTTTTATCTATTTGAAGTACTTGTAAGTTTACATTTAATTTACTGATGTTTTCATATAAACTCCATTTGACTTCTTTTTGCTTGCCAGACCATGGAGGATGTAAGAGGAACATTTGAGACGTGTGAAGCAACTTTTTATGCATTCTTTTGTTTACTTTTGTTATTAATGACAGCTTTTGTGTCATCATATTAATAACCTTTTATTAGCTTTTTATTCGTACGTCTTGACGTCACTTTCAGGTTCACTTGATACATCATTAAAACTAAATAAATTTTTTTTAATATTTAATAAATAAAATAAATTAATATTGTTCAGGGTAATTGTTGTCCATCAGTCACGTCATGGCGCTCACAACACACACACACACACACACACACACACACACACACACACACACACACACACACAGAGTGAGCGCCACGGCATGACAGTGAAACCAGTTAAACGCCACTGACAGGTCACGTGATACATGGTAACTCCCAGGATCGCGTCACGTCTTTCTGTAACATTAGGCGACATTTACGCTAAATATTAGGTTCCTTACTGATACCGTTTTTATTGTATGGGAATTATTTAGGGTTCTCGAATAAAAATTACGTTAAAAGTAAATTACGTTATTTTTTAAGAGTGAAGAAACAGCTGTATTAAAAAGGAAACAACTCATTTAAGGAAAAAACGTAAAAGTAATTAAGAAAAAGTGGAAGAACACAAATACAATGTAGATTTAAACATTTAATAAACAACAAGACAAACGTTTAGTCACTTCACAAGAAATGATGGCAAACTATTTAACACAAAAGGTAAAAGCCCCAAAAATAATCACCAATATCGAGACGAAATAATACAAATTACAATTTTTCAGTGAAAGTATTGTAAATAGAGCAGAAATAAAATAATAAAATAAGACGTAGATATAAAATTATGAGTGTAGTCGAGCGTGTTAAGGCCATTGGGTTTTAACAGACATATGTAACGATTATATATATACGACATCTAGGTGAATGAAGGGCATAATTGATTCTAATGTTTCTTTATTTATGAGGAAGAGGTAGACAGACAAGAAGATAGAAAGCCAGGTAGAGAGAGGCGTGGAGAGTGTGTACGTGTGTATGAAGGGAAGACGGGGGTAGACACACACACACACACACACACACACAGCTTATAATTAAGAATGCAAATCAACTGAAAAACCATACGATCCCACACTGTTAACGAGGAGTAAGCTGGCAAGAGAGAGGGGGCAACAGGTATTTCCCAGGTCCTAAAAATGAAGCACCACCCTGGGAAGCTCTTAGGTAAGGTGAAGGGGTTTATTTACGTCCTTGCGTGTGTGTGTGTGTGTGTGTGTGTGTGTGTGTGTGTGTGTGTGTGTGTGTGTGTGTGTGTGTGTGTGTGTGTGTGTGTGTGTGCAACATTTAGATATCATTTCTCTACATGTACAGTATCATATTATATGCATCACTATCACAATGTGTACTATCATCATCATCATCATCATCATCATCATCATCATCATCATCATCATCATCATCAACATCATCATCAGCCTTTCGAAATCACTCCCGAGTCCTACCACCATCTCTGTACCACCTCAATAACACCATAACAACCATAGCAGTCCTAGAGTATCACCACCACAGCTTGTCTTATTGCTACCACTGCATCACTCCTATGCCACTAAACATCACCCTCACCACTGCTATTGATATTCTTATACCCACTACCACCACTATCACCACCACCACTACTACTACCACCACCACCACCACCACCACCACTAACCCCTCCACCACTACCACTCACCCCTCCACCAACCCCTCCACCACTACTACCTTCCCACCCCACCATCAGCACTTCCACACCATTAAGGCACACTATAAACAAGCTACCTTGAGAACATAAACAACACCACGTGATTTATGAGAAGCTACTCATTACAGGGCTTCCTCGACCACCACCACCACCACTACCACCCAGAGTTTCAGGGAGTGGGGGGGGGTCTTGTTTACACCTAACTCTTTATAAGGTTACGGGCTCTCACTCTCCATGACATAATGTTCTTGTGTGTGTATGTCCATATATCTGTCCACACACACTTTTAATTTCAATTGCTTATCGAGTTGTTGAGATTAGCACTTTCATGGACAAGACTGGAGTACAGCTTTACATTACGGGAGTTTTTTTTAGTCAGGTGTGTGTGTGTGTGTGTGTGTGTATGTGTGTGTGTGTGTGTGTGTGTGTGTGTGTGTGTGTGTGTGTGTGTGTGTGTGTGTGTGTGTATACTGCCACGCAAGGTCTATATAATTTTTTTTTATAAATACGAGGACTTGAGATCCTTACAATCTAAAAAATTCCAAAGTCATTGTAGACAAGATACTTCAGGATACTCTGTCAGGATATCTTGCAGGACACCTGATACAGTGAAGTAGTTACATAATGGGTGTCATAATAGTCAATGATGTAAGCTTCAAGGTTGTGTGCTTTGGAGGTTGTCACAATCTAGGACTCTTAACATATACCGTAGCTAATGTTCTACAATAGTGTATGTCCTTCTTTCTCTCCACACCCACACTTAACATTTTCTGATTCCTTCTCCATATAAGTTAATTCTGTCACAAACAATAATAACGGGGCCTTACTCTGATAAGGCATATGGACCCGAGTACTGTCATCACGTGAGACTAAATTATAACGGCATCTTCGCGTCGCAATACATGACTCAACTACTTACACGAGGTAAAATTGTACTCTAGGGCCTTGTTAATAAAGCTCTTCGACTATGTGACAGTTCCTCTCCCACTGCCTAGTTTATTTTACTTCATCCATCTTGTAGGAAGAAAAATCTGTCCATTCCCTTATATTATTCTTTACGAAGGTGATCTATAAGCGTCCTTTACCTGTAATTACCGGTTAGCTATTCAGGTATTAATTAGATATCCTTTGTGACCTTGATATATCCTGTAAGTGTCTTTGATATATCCTTTCATTATACTTTATATATCTTAAGTATCCTTCATATATCCATAGGTATAATTTAAGTATCATTTCTGTGTTCTTATCCATTCTTTAGTTATTGTTTATGTCATGTATGCATTCTTTAAGTATCCGGCGGCTCCCTAGGGAAATTTATTTGTCTTTCTTTTATTCCTATGGTTATAATTTCTTTCTCTTTTTCGTGTATCCCTTCCTGGTCTTTTATCTTCTACTTTATACATCTTTAATTCTCCCTTCCATCGTTCCACCCTTTTGTGTCTCATTCTCCATTCCATTATCTCTATCCCCTTCCCTTTCTCATTCTCCCTTCCTTTTTTTTCATTCTTGCACATTTCTTTTTCCCTTTTCTTGCATCTTTATTCATTTACCTCTCCTATTCTCCCTTCTTATCTCATTTCTTTCCCCTTTTTCCCCCTCCTGTTACCGCTTTATAGTTTTGTTTATTTTATTACAATCGTCTCCTTTCCTCCTTTATTCTTCTCCCTTCTGCCTACCTTTCCGCAACTACATCCTCCCTCCTCCTTCCTCCTTACTCTCCTTCCACCGCCCTGCCCGAGTCTCCCTTCCTTGATCACGTGTCCTTGCCATGTACTGCACGTCTCCAAGAGGGGGGGGGGTTAAGGGAGAGAGAGGGAGAGGGGAATGAAGGAGGGGATGAACACCACCTCTGACACAATAACTTACAAACAGGAAAAGAGAGAGAGAGAGAGAGTTGATTGAGGACGATGCGGTAGTGGGGGGAGGAGGAGGTGATGTTAGTATAGGGGGAGAGGGATGAAGGAGGAGAGATGCAGGTGTATGTGAGGAGATCTGGAGGATATGGGTGAGAGAACTGTGTGTGTAGGGGAGGTGGAGATGAGAAGGGGATGTTGAAAAGAAGAAAAGAATGGGGGAGTGGGGAGACTATTAGGGTTGGAGAGGAGGTGGGGGAGTGACTGAGGGAGGGAGGGAAGAAGGTAGATGCTTGGGTTGTTTATCGGGAGGTAAATGTTGTGAGGTATTAAAGGAGAATTTTATAGAAAAGGGGGAGGGGGGGGGGAAGAGTTGGAGATTACGTGTTAGGGGGAGGAGGAACAGACAATGTGTTAGGGGGAGGAGGAGGAAGGGATGCTGGCTATGTGTTAGGGAGAAGAGGGCGAAGATACAGGTGCGTATTTATAAAGGGTGGAGGATGAAGGTGTGAGGGAGGAAAGAGGAAGGCCACTGGAGGTGTGTTGAGAACGGAAGAGGAGAAGGCCATCTATGGAAGGAGGACGAGGAGGAGGAGGGATGGATATGATGGTCCATGTATTTGAAGGGTGAAGAGATATGGGTAAAATAATCCAGTTTCGGGGAATGGTTGGATGGATGGGAAAGTTATTCATATGTAGGAGAGAAACGGGTTAGGTTAGGTGTGTGTTTGTGGTGAGAGAAGGGCGAGGGTTACGTAGGAGAATGAAAGGATTTAAGATGCAGGAGTATAGGAAAGGGGGGAAGACGTGGGTGTGAGGGCTGTATGTCAAGGACGGAGAGGGGAGAGAGAGAGAGAGAGAGAGAAGCAGGGGATGTAGCTGAGTAAAGAGGGGCCAAGGAAGAGGTGTTATGGAGGGGAGGGGAGATGAAGCAGGTGAGGTGGAGGCTGTGTGTGATGGGAAGGAGATAAAAACACCCATAAGAGGGGTAGGTTAAGTCAATTTTATAGCAGAGAAGTGAGAGAGAGTGTGGGCGACGGTGGGGTGGGCGGAGGGCGAGAGGGGTGGGGTGGGGTGGGCGGAGGGCGAGAGGGGTGGGTTGAAACTACAGGTGCTATGGGGAGAAAGGGGTGGGAGATAGAGGTAGGGTGAAGAGAATACATGTTTTTTTTTGTTTTTTCCCCTTTGTTTTTGTCTTGTGTTCAGAGTGAGGCACGGGGTGATACACACGACAACGGAACAAACAAGAGAGAGGTGACACTACCACCAATGCTGTGCCCTAAATTCAAGCAGACCTCGCCATGTACCTTGATGGGGAGACGAATATCAAGTGGTTGGTGTTAAAGGCGCCACACAATGCCCTACATTGACACCAGGTGCACGTTATATGCAGGAGGAAAAGTGTTTGTGCAGTGTGTGTGTGTGTGTGTGTGTGTGTGTGTGTGTGTGTGTGTGTGTGTGTGTGTGTGTGTGTGTGTGATGACAGGAGGCAACAGGGCATCTAGATTATAAAAAAAAAATATGGATTTATTTTACAAAGTAGAATAAGGGGAGAGAGGATAATAAAGAACCACGGATACAATGGTGAGGGATGGGAGGTGTGGGAAGTAACAGAAGGGGTGAGGGAGAGGAAGTGATGGGTGGGAGAGGAAGGAAATGGGTGATAGTGAGGGAGAAAAAGCTATGGTCGATAATAGGTAGAGCATTCATCATGGGTGGGGGGTGGTGGTGGTGATAGGTATGATAGATGGGGGAATAATTCATGGGTAGGGGAGAAATGGGTGAGAATGGGGGAAAAGAATGTTAGAGGTAGATGAAAAGTTGAATAGAATGAATACCATCTTCTGATAAAAAAGTCGAAGAGAGAGAGAGAGAGAGAGAGAGAGAGAGAGAGAGAGAGAGAGAGAGAGAGAGAGAGAGAGAGAGAGAGAGAGAGAGAGTAGAGAGAGAGAGAGAGAGAGAGTGAGAGAGAGAGAGAGAGAGAGTCACATTCCCACTGACAAACAAACATAAACAAATCCCCTCACCTTTCCCTCACTACATAAACAACACTCAATAGTAAACAGAAACGTAGATGTGACGTCACCATCACATGCCATTCATTCTTTACTCACATCTACATCACAGTTCCGTGAATGGGCTTAGGTTGAGTACCCCATTGCCACGCCCAACCTATGAAACACACACGCCACGCACGTATCTCACCACCCCCCCTCCCCTTTTCCTACCTCTCCCCATTCCCTCCTTCCCTCTCTACATAAAGGGTGATGTTATGCGTTCCTAGATGTACAAAACAAACACAATTCTTACAAAAAAAATTACAAAAAATATTAACATGTCTATATATATACTTTGAGATGCCAGGTATTTTTAAATTGATAGATGTTTCTTTTTTTTCCCAAGTATGTTGTTGCTGTTCTATTTTTTTTTTTTTTAACCCTGATTTATAACTGTTGAATAAATAACCGGCTGTCTTTCTGCCTGTGTAAATGTTTCAACGAATGTCCTTCTGTATGTACTGCTCGCAACTGTCGGTGTAAATGCCGGCCTGTCTGTCTGTCTGCCTGTCTGTCTGTCTGTCTGTCTGTCTGTCTGTCTGTCTGTCTGTCTGTCTGTCTGTCTGTCTGTCTGTCTGTCTGTTTTTTGTTTGTTTGTTTATGTATATGACTGAGTAAAATATATCGAAAAAATAGACGGACTTGATGATAAATTGGCAAAAAGTTAGTTCACAGACATGGGTGTAAATATATGGTCACGGACACATCTGAGAGCCTAAGGTCACGGACACATCTGAGAGCCTAAGGTCACGGACACAGATAAGAATTAAAAGGTCACGGGCACAAATAAAGGTCAAAGTTCATTCTTTAGTATGGGTTAGGTCTTGATTATGGTTACAAAATCCCTCGTACAGTCTCATTATGCGTTGTTGATCAGAAACACGAATGAAGCATTATAAAAATAGTCTCATATGGGTTAATTAAAAAAAAAACATCAATATCACCCATAATTGAGAGAGAAAGCAGAATCCCTTTAAGACATTAGGCATAACGTTTGATCATTAAGTCCTGATTGGTTTTATTATGGAGTTCTGATCACTTAAACGTGTATATACCTTTCACTCAGGTATGTTCTGATGGTTTTGTCATATATTTTTAATCAGTATAGACGGTCGTGTTTTTTTTTTTTTTAGCAATTTCTTGTCTTCCTCTTAGTTTTTCTACACATCTTTTCTCTCTCTCTCCTCTCTCTCTCTCTCTCTCTCTCTCTCTCTCTCTCTCTCTCTCTCTCTCTCTCTCTCTCTCTCTCTCTCTCTCTCTCTCTCTTTAGATCGACTCGTTCCAGGCTTAAGCTTATGACCACCTCCCTCTCCTCTCGTCTTACCACATAAAGCAACTGCTCGTAAATCTCTCTCTCTCTCTCAGTAGCTTCATTATGCCATTTTAATCCATAAAAGGTGATAGATGATCATGGCGTTTGCTCCTCAACTGGTTCATTGTGTTGTCTGAATCAATAATACGAAGCGATACGGTGATTATCTGGTCCTACTAACTACTACTTCTGAGGGTGCTGGTGGCAGAAGTGACGGCGGCGGTGAAGGTGTTAGGGGTAGGAGGTTGTGAGACTTTGGCGTTAGTTGGTGAGTTGTGATGTGGGGGGTTGACTGGTGGTGGTTTTGGTAGTTGTAGTGGTGTGGGTGGTGGTGGTGTGGGGGGTTGACTGTGGTGGTTTTGGTAGTTGTAGTGGTGTGGGTGGTGGTGGTGTGGGGGTTGACTGTGGTGGTTTTGGTAGTTGTAGTGGTGTGGGTGTGGTGGTGATGTGGGGGTTGACTGTGGTGGTTTTGGTAGTTGTGGTGGTGTGAAGGAATTGGTGGTGTGGGGGGGGTTGACTGGTGGTTTTGGTAGTTGTAGTGGTGTGGGTGGTGTGTGGTGGTGTGGGGGTTGACTGTGGTGGTTTTGGTAGTTGTAGTGGTGTGGGTGGTGGTGGTGGTGTGGGGTTGACTGTAGTGGTTTTGGTAGTTGTAGTGGTGTGGGTGGTGGTGGTGGTGTGGGGGTTGACTGTGGTGGTTTTGGTAGTTGTAGTGGTGTGGGTGGTGGTGGTGTGGGGGGTTGGCTGTGGTGGTTTAGGTGGTTGTGGTGGTGTGGGTGGTGGTGGTGTGGGGGGTTGACTGTGGTGGTTTTGGTAGTTGTAGTGGTGTGAATTGGTGGTGGTGTGGGGGGTTGAGCTGTGGTGGTTTTGGTAGTTGTAGTGGTGTGGGTGGTGGTGGTGTGGGGGTTGACTGTGGTGGTTTTGGTAGTTGTAGTGGTGTGGGTTGTGGTGGTGTGGGGGCTTGCGATGGTGATAATAGGGAGTGGTGATGGAGGTGTGGGCGGCGATAGTAGTGGCAGTGATGTGGCTGGTAACGGTGGTAGGTTCGCCCAGGACCCCGCGGGGCATGCCGGAGAAAGGTGGGTAGTGAGAAACTCACGGCGTACGGGGTCAGAGTGGCAGGGGTCGGGGTCAAGTTGGGGTTAAAGTTCACGCCAGGTCTGTGTTCCCATGGGACCTCCCTTGGTAGTGACTCCCAATACACGGGCGGCTGCACACTCCTCGTCTCTCTCTCTCTCTCTCTCTCTCTCTCTCTCTCTCTCTCTCTCTCTCTCTCTCTGTTGCTCTCTTTCTCCATATATTATCATCTCTCCGACATCGGCCTCCACATAAATTATAAAAAATAATATCTTTAACTACTTAAGTACGATGCCATCCCCCCAAAAAACAATGAATCCATGTATTGATTAAAATAACTTAACCCCAACTAGTACAATAATTTAAATCCCCTTGACGCCAGTTACTTAATCCCTTGAAATATGACATCTTAATCCATTGGAAAACGATGCCCCAGTGTACGATAATATTGCACCCGAGGACTTAATTCATATTCATATTCCTGTATATATCACGTGTGTATACGAATGACCCCTCGTAGTTAAATCCTGAGGAGCTCTTCTGTCTACAGTCTACACGCGTCCTGACTTATTACTCCGTCGCCTCAAACCAACACCTCGACACCACCCTCAAGCCCCCCCCTGGTGATGTATCATTAAGATTTATTCCTCCCCATTACGTTCAGCAATTACCTCCCTCACTACTACCTCATCAGTACAAACGTTACGGCAGCTACGGCAGCATATTTCACCCCCGTCTTAACATTCCTGGATCTGTGGGTTTAGTCTTCTTCGTGTTCTTCATTTATTGAGGGGCTATATTCATCTAACTGTATTCTTTAATGATTTTTATACAGCCTGTGTAAATGTGAAAATAATAATAATACATAAGAATAACTCCTTGAAGTCTTACATGTCATTGCTACTTTTCCCAGAGAGAGAGAGAGAGAGAGAGATCGGTAACGTCCTGCATGCCTACTATCGTTATCCAACCTACGCGACAAATTTATCCTGGTGTACTCAGTAAAGTGGTCCCTCTTATGTTACTTTTTTAAAACTTTCTGGAGTGGTGATATAACTTCTTCCGCCCCCCCCTCCCTCCCTCAGCCCACAGACATATACTGCTCTCTCTTCACTTGCCTAAATGGACGGAAAATGAAACACCGGAAACACTGTGTCTTTACCTCATGTCCCGTTTCCTGAACTCTGGCACCGAACGCGGATGTTTCCCTTGTTGTGTTTCCTTCTTATAGTTTCATGGTATCTCGTTTCACTCTCCATTCTTGACGACACACACCTCTGGCATCGCTCTCACCTCAACCTTCATAAAAATTCAGTCTCTCCTACGTCATTTAACAAAAGGGCCGTGGAGATATATGAATCGGTAATGAAAGAATAGAACATGGGTTACATCTATAAAAACACACACACACACACACACACACGATCATCACCACAAAAAAGAAAATCAAAGAAAAACACGAAAAATACAACCATAAAGATGTAGCTCTTTTAGGTCCCATCAAATGACCTCGTTACGATACCCAATGGCACTAGGGTCAAGGGTGTGTTGAGAGTGTTGGTGAGTACCATTACTCACCCAGCGAGGGACGTGGCACACATTATCCACCGAGGAGGGAAGTGCCCCCCCCCCCTCTCTTTGAATCTGATGGTCTCCCACTTCATCTTCACTACCCGTGCCATTCATCGCCTCCCCGCCCACACTCTCTTCTCTCCCTCCACCTTTGGCCTCTCCCTTCCTTCCACCTACGGTCTCTCCCTCCCTGCACCTACGACCTCCCCCTCCTTCCACCTTTGGCCTCCCCCTTCTACCTATGACCTCCCCTCCCCCACCATGACCCTTCCCTCCACCCATGACCTCCCCTTCCCTCCACCCACGGCCTCCCCCCTCCCTCCACCAACGCCCACGACTGATGGCTTCACTTGACTTTTTGACTCTCGCCATGACACGGAAAAATGATCGCCTCTATTAATGAACCTGGCTGTCCCATTATTGTTTATTAGTTTATGCAAGTTGTACATACATGCGCACATAAATTGTTACTCATACACACACACACACAGACACAGACACAGACAGACACACACACCACTTGGAAGAGAATGTCCCTTATTCCTCCTTAATTAACATGTTAATGTGACCCACCAGTTTTTACCAGACACGATAATAACACTCATTAACCGTTGAATTACCTGATTTATGAAGACCTTCACTCCCCACCTACGTTTTCTATAAACTTTATGGCTCATAATCTAATCCTGTTGGCCCCGAGACGGTGTTAGATAATGAGGAAGTGGAGGGAGGGGGGTAGAAGGAGTGGGGATAGGGAGGACAGAAGGAGATAAAGTTGAGGAGGTGATTGGGAGAGGTTGAGAGGAAGGTGATTGTGGAGAGGTGAAAGGAAGGTGATTGTGGAGAAGTGGGACGGAGGTGTTGTGGATAGGAGGTGGGGTGATGTTGGTGTAGAGGTGGAGTGGAGGGATAGTAGGAGGGAGGTAATGGTGGAATGGAGTCAACTAAATTATTGGGAGGAGTTGTGAGGGACAGTTGGATGGAGGGATAATGTAAGGATGGGAAAAAGATGGAAGGGTGTTAAAAATAAGGAGGAAAGAGGAAGGAGGAGGCTGAGAAGATGGAGGGATGGAGTGGGAGTTAAATAGAGGGACGATGGAGAAGAGAAGGGAGAAGAGGTGGATTAAAAGAAAGGACGAGGAAGAATGAAGAGGTAGATTGAGAACAGGAATAGGTATGAAGGAGGGATGAGAAGGTGAAGGGATGGAGGGATAGAGGAAGCTGGAGGGATAGAGGAAGCTGAGGATCAAGGGTGCCTCCCCCAACCCCCTCAACAACCTACAACCTGATACCTCTCTCTCTCTCTCTCTCTCTCTCTCTCTCTCTCTCTCTCTCTCTCTCTCTCTCTCTCTCTCTCCTCTCCTCTCCTCCTCTCTCCTCTCTCTCTCTCTCTCTCTCTCTCTCTCTCTCCCCCCCCCCTCTAACTGAGATGATGAATCACCATACCCTTCCACCATGTATACCCACTATACCCTCACCAGCAGTATCTCAACCATATCAACCACCATACATGGACTACACTACACCATACATCATTATTGACATCTTCCTTATCTTATCTACAGTAAACACACATGCTGAGTCACCATATTCATCATTAACTCACTACACGCTGCTCACCATATATCATAATTCAGCAGCGTCATTAGCATATCCATCATAAACACTGTACTGTACACTGTATTGACACACACCACTATACACAGGATATTCACCACAGTCACCTACACGCTCAGTATATACAGTATATTGCACGCGCACACACACACACACACACACACACACACACACACACACACACACACCGAACTATACAATATACCGTATTCAAAGGGTCATAATTTGACTAAATGGCCCTGTTTGACCGCTTCTCTGGTGGGATTATACACAAGGGCTCAGTCTATGGAGGAATGCTGGGATGTTATTTTACATACATACATACATACATACATACATACATACATACATACATACATACATACATACATACATACTACATACATACATACATACATACATACATACATACATACATACACCTTACAAGCCCTCCGCGATGATCAATAACGCTCTTGGTATTTTGACACGTAAAGTTAATATGTTTAGCAAAAAAAAAAAAAAATAAAGTGGGAATACTCGAAGCGTCGTCTCCAGAATATACTACAACATATTTCCACAACATATTCAAAGGATTTTACCCATAAGGCTATTCATTACAATATTTGGAGTTTTATTCTTAGAAGATTTACAACTCAAAGAGAGAATATCAGGTAGCGTCTCCTTTGAATCGTATGCTACAGTGACCAAACGCGTTAACTCACTTATAATACATGTTTATACAGTTTAGTAGGATTCATTTACATATAGTACTGCACGTCTCTCCCCGCCGAGCACTATATATCAAGTAGTCTTCATATGGAAATTACCTGTATTACTTGTCTATTATTAGTATATTGCTACCACATGAAATAACTTAACCTGTACTTTATACGCCAACCTGTGATTATGGTTCTATGATAACTCTCACTGTATGCAAATTAATATATCTGTAGTTTATACCTGAGTCATTACTTGTACTTTCATGATACTGTTAAGCATATTAATGTCATTGTTGTTGGAAGATGCAGTCAGGCGCTTTTATCTATATTGCGAATATTATCTTGGGAAATTAATGGTCATATGCTTAACCCCATATCAGAATTATTGTCGTTGGTATTCATTAAACTCTCTGAATCTGAAACGAAATCAGAAAGTGAATATGAAATTTTGTCAAGGATAGTTAGCAGTAGTGAGTCTTGCAGTGAGAGAATGTTTTGAATGTTAGTTAATAGTGAAATGTAAGACTGGCTTCTGTTTTACTGCCGCATTGAGATCACTAAATTTCTATCTCTCTCTCTATCTCTCTCTCTCTCTCTCCTTCCTTCCTTGATATATACTTCCTTCCCTCCGCCACCCCTTCCTCCTCTCCCTCTTTCTTTCGCTTCCCTCTTTCTTCCTATGCTCTCTCCATCCCTCCTTATCTTCACTTTTCCCTCCTTGCCTTCCCTTCTCTCTCCCTACCTTCCCTAATCCTTTCCTCCCTATTTTCTCTCCTTTCTCCTTCTCTCCCTTCTTCTTGTCTTCCTACTCTCTGTCCCTTCCTGCACTCATTCTCCGTCCTTTTCTTCCTCCCTCTCTCCCTCCTATTCTCTCTCCCTTCTCCCTCCCTCCTTCCATTCCTCCCTCTTTTCTTTCCTCTCTTTCCCTACCCCGTCTCCCTTCTCCCTCCCTGCCTTCCCTTCTCTCTCCTCTCCTGCCCTCCCTCCCTCCAGCTCGCGATCACAATCAGACTCCCTCCTTCTCCGCCTGAGATTGGCTTTTGTATGGATTAGGGAGAGGAGGGATTGGGAGATCACCCTTTCGATAAGTCACCTTCACTGCGTTGTGGTCGAGATGAAGAGAGAAAGAGAGAGAGAGAGAGAGCTATTCTACACTTTTGTATTGGCTGTGAATCTCCTTTCGTCTCTCTCTCTCTCTCTCTCTCTCTCTCTCACAATACACCGTCACTCTTTTATACACATGGTCACGGCCCCTGTCTCCTACCATAAACCTCCGGCTATTACGCACGCTCATCCCCTTACACGTCAGAGAACCACCAAGATGGCCAAAACCTGAAAGGCATCGAGAGTGAGAGAGAGAGAGAGAGAGAGAGAGACGAGTGGGGCATAAAAAGAAACACACACTCGCAACCAACCACAAAGCCAAGTAAAATTTGTGTAATAATAATAATAATAATAATAATAATTAACGGTTTATTGAAAGAGCTTGGCAGCCAGAAGGCTGAAAATATACAGTTAAATATTTGGGGAATGGGTTTCGAATTACAAATAATATACAAGTAACATAAGTGATACAAATAAGATATAGAATAACTAGATGGGGAAAAGCTCAAACTACAGTGCATTTCAACACAGTGACAGTGCAAGAAGTAGTATTTACTGGGAGTGACTACACTGGTTTATTACAAGTTATTGATAATTTTTACAATGGTTGGGACTGGGCTGTTCTTATAGCGATCAGTTCGTGCACGTATGGGCTGGATGCGGTTGTGGTGTCGAACAGCAATTCTCGGGCTAGGGATCTCAGGTGGTAGTAGGAGCCGGTGTCGAGGATGTGTAGAAGCTTCTTAACAAATTTGCAGATGAGGTCGTGGTGATGGTCAGTGAGAGTCGAAAGGGTCAGTGTGTTGAGCGCTTCTTGATATGTGGAGTAGGAAGGGAGAGAATAATCTTGCATGCCCTCTTTTGCACTTTTTCTAGGTGTTTACGTTGTGTGGCATTTAGGAGGAAGACCAGGTAGGGAGGCATAGGTGAGCTTGGGAAGTATGAATGTTGTGTAAACACTGAGGAGCTTGGTGCAGGAACTCCGAGGGACTTGAGGTGGAGACGGAAACTGGAGGATTTGACAACTTCACTGACGTGTGGTTTCCAATTTAGTTTGTTGTCTATGGTGACGCCGAGGAGCTTCGTGGAGTCTACAACCTGGAGTGTGTTCGGACCTAAAGTAATGGAAGGAGGTGGGACAATGTCGGAGGAGAGGTTGATGTGCATAACCATGGTCTTGGTATGGTTGATGGTGACGTGGTTGTTGGTGGCCCAGTTTTGGAGACTGTTCAATAAATCCTGAAGGGCGGTATAGTCGGGAGCAGAATTATTGTTTTGAATATTTCGAACTGGATATTTGGTTAATTCGGCGTTGTTTTGACGGATGTGTTGTTGTTTTGACGGATGTGTTGTTGTTTTGACGGATGTGTTGTTGTTTTGACGGATGTGTTGTTGTTTTGGCGAATGTGTTGTTGTTTTGACGGATGTGTTGTTGTTTTGACGGATGTGTTGTTGTTTTATGTGTTGTTGTTTTGGCGAATGTGTTGTTGTTTTGGCGGATGTGTTGTTGTTTTGATGTATGTGTTGTTGTTTTGGCGAATGTGTTGTTGTTTTGACGGATGTGTTGTTGTTTTGACGGATGTGTTGTTGTTTTGACGGATGTGTTGTTGTTTTGGCGAATGTGTTGTTGTTTTGACGGATGTGTTGTTGTTTTGATGTATGTGTTGTTGTTTTGGCGAATGTGTTGTTGTTTTAGCGGATGTGTTGTTGTTTTGATGTATGTGTTGTTGTTTTGGCGAATCTGTTGTTGTTTTGACGGATGTGTTGTTGTTTAGACGTATGTGTTGTTGTTTAGACGTATGTGTTGTTGTTTAGACGTATGTGTTGTTGTTTAGACGTATGTGTTGTTGTTTTCATGTATGTGTTGTTGTGTTGACGGATGTGTTACTTGACGTATGTGATGTCGTTTTGATGTACGTGTTGTTGTTTTTATGGATATTTTGTTGTTTTGTCAAGCTTATAGTTAATTTTTTTTAAGGAATTTCTTGGAGGACATACTGTTTTTTTGCTTATATTAACCTCTAAATACTTACTGGGATATGTTTTGCACTTTATTAGGGCATTAGTGCCACCTTCATCACCACTGAGCATCTGTGGTAGATGATAGTGATGGCATCTGCACCAGCTGACGACCGGGTGGTGAGAGTGTGGGTGAGTCACACACACACACACACACACACACACACACACACACACACACACACACACACACGAGACGTCGTTAAAAATATTGCACACTTTCGAGACTTTCCAACTATCCTACTACGAAATAATTGCTGTGAAAAAACGTGCGTGTGTGTGTGTGTGTGTGTGTGTGTGTGTGTGTGTGTGTGTGTGTGTGTGTGTGTTTTATACTCTAGAATTAAAACTAATGTATCACAATAACGATTTTCAGTTTGTTACCACAGACAACAGTAAAACCTGATATACAAAAAACATCTTCATATAAAGTTGTTTGTATATAAATTACCAATAAATCACCGAATATTGACAACAATACAATACTCAGAAATATATAAATCAAAGCATGCATTCTTTTCTTGTACACTATAATGGAACATCAGTTTATTTACCCGTACAACAAACCACCTCTATATGCCAACGTGTAATTATGCCACCTGTGTGACTTACTACACCTGAGTCGACACACCCCCTATAGTCCATAGAATTTTAGTGTAATTTTCACATAATTTTTTTTTCTTTGTCATGGTGTTGAAGTGGTAAGAGGGAAGAAGTGGGAATGGGAGAAGGGGAAAGAGGAAAATGAGTAATTGAGGAAGAGGGGGTGAGAGGGATGGGGAAGAAGAATAGGAAAGGGAGGAGAGAGAGTATGGAGGAGGAAGCAGGGGAAGGGCTAGCACCAAATCCCAAATACCATAAAACTTTTGTAAGACATTTGTGAGCAGACGGACAAAGAGATAAGATTCCCTAGGACATATTGCTCACACGACAGTACAAAGAGACAGAAACAGATAGTTAGGCCGTGCTGCTGAGAGAGAGAGGGGGGTGAGAGAGTGGGGGGGGGGAGAGGTTCTGGGTGAGAGAGAGATGACAAGTGGGAAGAAATAGACGGTAAAAACAATATAGACAGTCATGGATGTAGATAACCTGTCACATAATAACACACACACAAAAAAAAGACGGGAACAAGAGTTGAGAGACAGATAATACAAGCAATTTTTGAGTGGACGGGGATACTCTGATACCGTCAATGTCCGTACAGAGACACAGGCTA
Organism: Homarus americanus; assembly: GCF_018991925.1. Classification (NCBI taxonomy): domain Eukaryota; kingdom Metazoa; phylum Arthropoda; class Malacostraca; order Decapoda; family Nephropidae; genus Homarus; species Homarus americanus. The sequence continues at coordinate 526,258 of NW_024746240.1, forward strand.
AATTTAGGGGACAGTTAGAGAATTGGGGGATGTCGGAAGTTGCCGATACTGTCAGGCTGGGACAGTGATGCACCGACCCCATACAACTGTAGATGCATATCCCTATCCTATAGCCGGTCCATATGAGGGAGGGATGCCGGAGATGGACCTACTGAGAGAGAGAGAGAGAGATAATAAGAGAAAGAGTGAGGGAGACTAAGAGAGATTAAGAGAAAGAGAGGGAGATTAAGAGAGAGAGATAATAAGAGAAAGAGTGAGTGAGACTAAGAGAGAGAGAGAGAGATTAAGAAAAAGAGAGAGAGATAATAAGAAAGGTAGAAAGAATCATTGATAAATAAAGAAACAGACGGAGAAAAAAACAAAGATAGGGATAGAGAGATAGAGATAAACCATCCATTATTCCCTCACAGATTATCTCGTTGAATGTCTCGGTCAGTGCAGCAGTCAGTCAGTCAGAAGAAGATTGTTTTCATAAGAGATGGTGACGGAGCTTAAAAAAAATGCTTCTCTCATTTTTATGTTTATCTTAGATGGGTGTGGTGACATACAGACATACACGAACATTCACTGGTAATATATAATCGGGTTGAAATTTCCTTATGTTACCTTCTCTTCTCCCCATGTTATTATGATGAATATAAATACATACATGCATACATACATTACACAATACACCAAACACACACACACACACACACACAGGTGGTAATCGGGAAATCAAAAGAGCACACAGCTGTTGCTCACCCAGATACACACCACTTTACACGCACATGTTTACAAATATATGATCATCATTAGGGTATTAATGACATACATCGTAAGCGTACTGTAGTTGTTATTTATTTCCCCCTATGCCATTTCTGTTTATGTACTGTATATAGCATTGAGGTGTTTTGTGTGTGTGTGTGTGTGTGTGTGTGTGTGTGTGTGTGTGTGTGTGTGTGTGTGTGTGTAAGGAATAATAACACCTGGGCCCTCGTTCTATGTTTATTTCAGGAGACTCTGTTATTCATTGCGTATTTGTCACCATTTTCCTATTTTCGTGAGAGAACAGAAACTGACTTAACTTAAGGAGTGCTTATTACCGATGACGTCAGTGTGTGGGCCTAGTGGCGGGGGTAACGATGCTAGTAGTGGTACTAGTAGTGGTGGTGGTGGTGGTATATACTGTATAGTAGTAGCAGTGGTGGCTGTAATGGTGTTAGTAGTAATAGTAGTGGTGTTGATGGTGTTAGTGGTAGTAGTGCTAGTGGTGATTAATGTTAGTAGTAGTAATAGTAATAGTGGTGGTGGTGGCGGTGGTGATGATCGTGCTAGTAGTAGTACTGATGGTGATGGTGTTAGTATTAACAGTAGTGGTGATATTATTAATAGTAATGGCAATAGTGGTAAGTAGTGGTGATGACGTTGATAGCAGTAATGGTGATAGTAATAATACTCGTAGTAGTAGCAGTCGTAGCAGGAGCAGCAGGGCAGCAGCAGGAGGCGTACCACAGCGAGGCGTGTCAAGTCGTCTCCCAGGGGTGACTCATCGCCATGACTCACCACCACCACCACTACCACCCTCACCTTATCCACACGTGACCTTTCCATCAGGCCTTAGGCTTGGGATAGACTCTCAGCAAGGGGCTAATGATCGATCAGGACTATATTCTTGCATAAGGTACCAGGTGGCGTAGATGGGGGAGGCCTTGTGCTGGGGAACACCCGTGGAGGCCGTCAGGGTATGGTCATATGGTAAATACTGAGCCTTGTTGGGAACAGTTGTGGGCTGCTCTCAAGGGTACACGAGCTGCTACGTTCACAGCTGGTAGCACTTTCCTGGCCTCTGTGAAGGTCTTGAGTCCTGGTGACGTAGGAATGTGGTCGTCTGGGTGGCTGGACCCGAGTGGTTAAGACTTGGTTACAGTTTGTCTAAGGTACGTGTCATGTAGTGGAGGGGGTCGTGGGATGGTGGCGTCGTGTGTTCTAAGTCTCGCCCCAGATTGGTCGCCATGTGTGTCTGGGTGTTTGTGTTGGTGCGGTATATTCACACATACATATCCTTACACACACACACACACACACACACACACGACAACAACCATAAATGTAGCGATGGAAGGGAAGTTGAACCAGATAAACGAGCCAATAATATTAGTCAACACAGTACACACAAACTCTACACATGTGAATGTTTCCTCACGCAATACCTTATCTATGACACTCCACTTACCTCATTATACACCCCTGTAGCCGCGTGGACCTAATTGTTTTGAGGCATTTCCTTTATGTGCTTGTATGTGTATCTGTGCGTGGTGTGTGTGTGTGGGTGTCAGTACAGGATGTGTGCATGCCTGTGAACCCTCCTTCCCGCCTGAGGTCCATATATGGCCAAGGGACCAGCGGGCAGGCCAGACCAAAAACATAATCGCCAGCGTCTATTGTTGTGTGTGTGTGTGTGTGTGTGTGTGTGTGTGCGCGTGCGTGTGTGTGTGTGTGCGTGTGTGTGTGTGTGTGTGTGTGTGTGTGTGTGTGTGCGTGTGCGTGTGTGTGTGTGTGTGTGTGTGTGTGTGGTTATTCCCCACGCGTTTGTTTCCTATTGTTGTCTTTATCCTGGCTCGGTTTGTTCTGTTTGCTTGCGGTAGATACGTTCCACAGACGCTGTTTGCTTTTTCTTGTGTCGTGTTTAATGGAATCTTTCTTCTTTGTTGTTTGTGTCTGTGTCGTATCACGGTTCATTTTACGTCGTTTATTCCATTACCGCTATTCCTTATGTGTCTGTTTTCTCTTCTTTTTCTTCATTTGATTATTGTGATGCTGTTTTGTTTTCCGTTGTCTTCTCTGCTCTTTTTTTTTGGCTGGGGGGAGGGTAGATGTGCCCGTGTCATGTTATGTTTACTTCTGGATTATTCTTCCGTTAATACTGTTATGCTGTTCCTCTTCCTTACGACAGACACGTTAATAGCATGTTGTGTCTCGTTATAATATTGTCGTAAGTATTTCCGTCTTGTTAATTTTTACTGCGTTTTTTTTTTTTTTTGCCAATTAACCAGAATTAATCTAAGGTACATCATTTTACTGTTTTGAATTGACTCTCTTTCTCTAGGTTTATTGGCCTCGTATATGGTATTTATAATCTTTACTTTGATGCTGTCCCATAAAACTCCGCAACGTCCCCTCCACAACCACTCCATAATTGCCCATCCCCCTCCCTTTTAATATCCTGTCTCCCACCCTCACCATCACAACAGCTGTTCCTCGCGCGTAACAACAACAAATGGGAAGTTAAAGCCAGACAACCCATCCCCTCACAGATGAGGCACACATTAGATAATCACTCTACCCGGATCACCAGCCCTCAGACCCCAGACTTCACGTCCCTCTTCACCTCCTGATCCCAGACATAACACGTCCTCTTTCCTCACCTCCTGTGATCCTGTAACATAACACGTCCCTCTTCCTCAATCAGGACCCAGACATAACACGTCCTCTCTTCCTCACTTCTTGTGATCCTGTGACATAACACGTCCTTCTCACCTCTCCTGTGATCCTGTAACATAACACGTCCTCTTCCTCACCTCCTGTGATCCTTGTAACATAACACGTCCCTCTTCCTCACCTCTCCTGTGATCCTGTGACATAACACGTCCTCTTTCCTCACCTCTCTCAGACATAACACGTCCTCTTCCTCACCTCCTGTGATCCTGTGACATAACACGTCCTCTTCACCTCTCTTTGACATAACACGTCCCTCTTTCCTCACCTCTCTCCTGATCCTGTAACATAACACGTCCTCTTCCTCACCTCTCCGTGACCCTGTGACATAACACGTCCCCTCTTCACCTCTCCCTGACCCACATAACACGTCCCTCTTCTCACCTCCTGTGACCCCGTGACATAACACGTCCTCTTCTCACTTCCTGTGATCCTGTGACACAACACGACTCACTCCTCACCTCTCCTGTGATCCTGTGACACAACACGACTCACTCCTCACCTCTCCTGTGATCCTGTGACACAACACGACTCACTCCTCACCTCTCCTGTGATCCTGTGACACAACACGACTCACTCCTCACCTCTCCTGTGATCCTGTGACACAACACGACTCACTCCTCACCTCTCCTGTGATCTATTCTGTAACCTTGCGACACAGCACGACCCTGTCTTCTCTCTCCCGTGACCTTGCGACATAGCACGACCCTCTTCCCCCCACCCCTCCCGTGCGTCCACCACTCAACAAGACTCTAGTGTGAGCCAAAGACACAACAACACCCTCACGTGTCACTTCCTACAACACGTGACCATTGTTTACTGTCAGTCTCTTTCGTCACTCTTTATGGCCGTGTTCGTGATCTTGATAACACACGGTAAAACATGGGTCACTTATCACCTCTTAACTAACACCAATTAGACGTATTTGTGAACCAGTTAGTGTCGTAAATTATATCAAAGTAAATCATATATATTGGTACATTGTCATTAACTTTTCTGATTATCGGGTTATGTCATCGTATAGTTTTGTTCTTACCCACACACACACACACACACACACACACACACACACACACACACACCTCCTATTTTGTAGACAACTCACCCCCTTTTGGTAAAATTCTGGTAAAATTCGAATACCTAAAAAACACAAAAAGTGTTTTATAAAGAACTATCGTGTCGCGTCATCACTCAAGCGCACGAGCCAGTAATTGGTGATAATGACGCTAACCCTGAGCTCCGGGTGCTGGTTAAGGTCTTGGAAGTCTGCCGATGATTAATGAAGGTCGGGTGCTTCTTAATAATGGGGTTGGGCTGGTCGGGTGCTTCTTAATAATGGGGTTGGGCTGGTCGGGTGCTTCTTAATAATGGGGTTGGGCTGGTTGGGGGTGTCTTGTTAATGGGGTTGGGCTTGGTGGGTGTGCCTTGTTAATGGGGTTGGGCTGGTCGGGGATGTCTTGTCAATGGGTTTGGGCTGGTCGGGGATGTCTTGTTAACGGGGTTTGGCTGGTCTGGGTGCCTTGTTAATGGGGTTAACTGGTCGGGGGTTCTTCCGTACTGGGGCTGTGAAATGTTAAAAAAAAAAGTAACAAAGTTTGTTAATAAAAATACATAGGGATACGGTATTAGGTCAGGTAAATTAAATTGTCTTACCTATTTCTTTTTTCCTTCCTTCACAACCAGTAGAGTCTCCGCCTCAATTTATCTAAAAACTGAAAGGTGACGTCTTAAATTTAAGGATGGAATTTAATCGTATCCCAATACTACAAACTTCGTCGTAAGAACGTATCATTATGACTTTAGCATTTACAGACATTATCTTAATTCAAATCGTCAGAATTGAAGACCGTATTACTTGATAGCAATTTTGCCTTTTAAGCTGTTAGACGCACACGTATAATTTAGTATTCACGACGTGTTTTTAAATTACTTTCAACCTCAGGAATTCCAGCGGTGTTACAGAAGAGGATTCCCGCCGATCAGGCTGTCAAGCTGGCTATCATGTGCTGTATATATATCAAGCTGAAGGTCACTCAACTCTTAAGACTGTAACTCAGTTCTTAAGACTGTATTTCCAGTTACTGACACTCACCACTCTATACTTCAGTTACTACATCCCACTCATCCCTCTCGACATCCTAACATTCACCACTCTATCCTTAAATTACTACCCCACTCATCCCTCTCAACATCCTAACACTCACCACTATATCTTTGCTAAGCTCACTCATCCCTCTCGACATCCTAACACTCACCACTATCCTTCATTTACTACCTCATTCATCCCTCTCACCACTCTAGCCTTGACTTACTATCCCACTCAACTTCTCATTCCTGTAACTTTTGCATCACACCCTTTGTCCTACAGGCAGCCATCTCCTCCTCCTCCCCCTCCATCCTCAGGTTCGTGTGAAAGTAAGTTCGCACAACGATGACCACACATGACCTCTTCTTGCCCAGCCCTTGACCTCATCTCCGGGGTTCCTCAGGACAACTCTCTAGTACCCACTCTGTTTACATATACATATATAAACCTGACCATGAGTCTTCGTACCTATTTAATTATCTATTATATATATATATATATATATATATATATATATATATATATCGTCATTTTGTCGCGGTTTTATAATAATAATCTAAACAGTATAATTTCGTCGATAATCCTATCGGGTGATCATATTACCCGAGCACTTACTGACTATATAAAAGAAATTATCGTTGATATCGAGTGTCCATTAATCAAAACTTTACTTTTGAGTTAGTGTTGGTAAATCCAGTTCTTGTATCTCGATCATAATGTTGTGTGTCGTTCTTAAGTCTGCTGTCCAGCCTCAGTAATTTGATATGCTAATAACAGCTCTGAGGGAAGGTAATAATGGGAGTGGAGAAGTAATCGGCGAGAGGGTCTTACCTTCAGCTGGAACAATCTTTACAGGGTACGTAAGCTTAAAAAACAGCATTATCTCCTTATACCTGTGGGATGTTAGGGATGAGGTCCTATGAACTATGAGGGAAGAGTGGAATGGCTGATGCAAATATAAGGGAGGGGGTTACGAGCTGTGAAGGAGGGAAAATCCAAAGATGTGTATATGGTCTACAACTGTGAACTTATGAGTTTTTTTTAAAGATTGTTGTCTGTTTTGATGTTTTAATCTGTATCAAAGGCTGTAATTGAACGTGGATTATTTGCGATAAGTAGTGTGAAAACGGAACACCTAAATCAGTTAACTGATAGAACGCTGGAATGCTTGTTTCATATCACACTCAATGGGTCTCAACTTAAGTGTTATGACCCAAGAATGACCATGTAAGAATTGTGTTCCTCCAAGCCTCCGCGACCCCATGTTGTTATGGCCCAAAGAAGCGGTGTGACACGAGTGAGGGTCATTAAATGTGGTGTTTTTTTTCCTTGTGTGCTGATGCAATATATGCTGGTCATAATAAAGGAGTAATTGACGTATATTATATTGTTTAAAAGTTACTTAAATCCCCGAATTTACCCGTAATGTCGCGATCATCTGGTAGAGTAACACGGTCACATTTAGACAAGATTTTATCTGTTATAGCGTTGCTAATAATTTAAGTGTCTACCGGTGATTATGCGTTATATTTTAATTTACTGAATATTATTTCAATCATATTTAGGTCATAGCTGTAGACTTTTTTCTGTTGAAAGAAAAAACTACAGCATCCGATAAAAGGATTAACTCATAAAAGAAGCCGACAGTCACGACCGTGTTTTAACTCTCAGGTGCGCCGTCTACCTGGTAATTCAAGTGATGCTTTCAGGAGAAGATGGTTGAGTCAGTAAGTTCTAACATGAGTGAGAATATCAATCATATCTGAAATGATATATATATATATATCTATATATATATATATATATATATATATATATATATATATATATATATATATATATATATATATATATATATATATGTAACCGGTCGGAATTACTGGACTTTAATTTCTCACTTGACTTGGGGTTTATAAAAGATTATTAGATGGTAATTGCAGTGGAAGCGCCCCTTTGAGAAAAATCCCGAACAAGCACAAGAACACTTAATTCTACTAAACAAAATTAATTGTCCGTGACCCGTGGAAGGATAGCGTCTGTGACTGGGATGAATGAGACACACTGTAAAATTTAGACACTTATATTCCCTCCAGCACTACAGACACAGTCAAATAATGGTTCACCAATATGCGCACCTCTTAACCTGAACTTAAAACACTACTCTGGGGAATAAAAGTTATACATGACATTGAAATTATTAGAAACTCAGACAATGCCTCATTAGACAACAACAAATTTAAAGTATTAAGAAATGTTGCTTGCACACATGAACCAGGCCTTAAGGGCTTTCAACAAAATATCAATCACTGAGAAAATGGTATTAAAAAATAAGAAATTAATAGCTCTACAATGAATAGGCCTTAAGGGCACTCACCAAAATTATATCCAGCACTGAGAAAATGGTATAAAAAAATAAGAACTTATTAACTCCACCCTCAATAGGTCTTCAGGGCACTCAACAAAATTATATTACCCCAACAGATGCACACTTCCTAACCTAACTTAAACTCTACTCTGGGGAACAGGGTTATACCTGAGATCGGAATTATAAAGAAAAATTAAATGCATCAAAGGAACTAAGTCACAGAATCACTTGCAACATATGGAAGAAACTCATCTGAAAACCAGTTCCCTCATTCTCTGGTTTCAATTAGTGACACCACATTAAAAACAATACTATCAATATTATTTAAGAAATATTTACTACACACATCATACATCAGTAACTGAAAAAAATAGTGTTAACTACACACAAAAATATTGTCACTATTATTAAGAAGTTACTGACTCCACCAATACCCGTGAACCATGCTTCCTAACCTAACACACACATAGATTCCACCTGCACCTGTAGTTTAAGGCCCAAATCAGCCTTTCTCCACCTTGGAAAATGTACCTCTAAGTTCCACTACTCCTGGGGCCAGTGTGTGGCCCTGTATTCACTCAGCTTGCTTCACTTTACCCTAATACATCCATGGAATGGAAGGGAGTGAGCCAATCAGACCTTGTACATTTGAGAGAAGCTTTAGCTTCCCGTTAGTAAAAGGTTTGCACTAAGCTGCTTGAAGATACTTGGTATTGTGAGCCGAGGTAAAGGAGAGCTGAGGACCCCAAACGATCGTCACGTCGTTAGTTGGCCATCCGGACAGCTGGTTTCACTACAACTCTCACCATACTCAACAGGTGGCTCAAACCCAGGTCAGTGGACGGTCATACAGCTTACCAATAGTCTCATCCCGCCAGTGGACGTTATCATACCGCGTGGGGTCTACAGAACCCTGAAAAACCTGGGCTGTTAGCTATTGTCTCACATCACCGTTTGTTCCTACCGCCCTATCTAGCTTTGTCTGAGATTGAATAAAACTTACTTGTTAATACTGATGTTAAATAAACGAAGGAACCAGGTCACGCGATCTGTCTCTCCTGGGTACAGCACAGAGGTGGTCCTTGACCTCTACTCACAACTCCCCAGCCACGCTTGCTCCCTGGTTCACGCTTTCCAGGAGTGACTTATTTACCAGACGATTATCAGCTTAATTAGGACGTAAGCAACATTTTCAGACTGGGAAACAATCTATAATTATTTTCAATTTAATAACTGATATTTAATTTCATGATTCGCGTCCCTATTAACTCGGTAAATTACATTTAATATCGTATAGGCCTAGTTCCACAAACTCTCGCTACGTGCGGGAGCGCGGTCTTCCCTCAGACGACCTTGAACTCAGCATCGCCAATGGCGTGGCGTTTGAAATTACACTGAAATTTCTGAATATTACATATATATATATATATATATATATATATATATATATATATATATATATATATATATATATATATATATATGGTGTGATGTGGAATACTCACATCCGGGCATGACATAACAGGGGCAAAACCTAAGCACCGAAGAGATGTACAGGGCTTTACTGTTATGTTGAGGCTGACGTACTCCGGGTTCCCACCACCTGACCTCACTCTGAAGACGGCCTCAAGACACGAGTTACGGCACAAGAAGCTCGACCATCCAGCTGTATACTGAAGATGGATGGTGGGCTCTGTTCTCAAGGTCTTCACTTTACCAGGAGTCTTTCACTCCGTCTTAGGCCAATCTAGAACAAGTTTGCTCAATATATTAACTTTGAGAAAATAAAGCCGGCTGATCTGTAGAAACATTTAGAGGACAAATATATTATGTTTTGTTTTCGTCTATATTCGTCCTGAACTATTCACAGATATTTGTTTTTGTTTACTAAAGAATGCCGCCTATGGAATCCTATTATTGATTAAATTTCATTTACAGTAGGTGGAATGTGACCGTATCAGTCCCGTATGTATTCGTTAATGTCATCAAACTGTGTCATATATCACTAGCACTGGTCTGTATGGTTCAGTAAAGAGATACACAGCAACACTGTATGTCTGTGGGGAGACGTGGGTGATACTCTGAAGAATATATAGGAAAAAAGGACCAAAAATTTTAGGAAAGGTGTAGTTATCTTAATAAAAAAACTCCCCTCCAACACACACACACTTCCCCCACATACACACCTTCCCCCACACACCTCCTCATCTACACAACCACACCTCCCCCCACACAAACACCTCCACCCCCCCCACACACACTCATTTACACTTCCCCACACATATTTCTCACACACACACACACACACACACACCTCCCCCACACAAACCTCTCCCCACACACAAACTATCCCCACAAACACCTCCCCCCCACACAAAACTCCTCCCACACGAACACCTCCATTACAAACACCTCCCCCAAAACTGCTTACCTTTCCCCACACAAACACCTTCCCCCACACAAACACCTCCCCCACACATACCTCCCCCACCTCTCCTTGCCTCCCCCACAACACCCCACACAAACACCCCCCTCCTCACCCCACCCCTTCACACACACACACACACACACACACACACACACACACACACACACACACACACCTCCCCCATAAACACCTCACCCCCACACCCACCTCCCGCCCCCCACACATGGTCTCTTAACCAAACAACAGTAATTACGATAAAAATCATCAAATTGGTTTGTGTAAATAATACCCCAGTCAGTGTTTCCGCCACAGCTAGGCCATCACCCTCTTATCTGACACTTAGCAAATTTAATCTATTGAAGCACAAGTTAACTTATATCTGATAATACTAATAATAATAGTCATTACTCTTTTTGTTATAATGAGCTTGTAACCCACCAAGGTAATCCGCTGGTGTCAATATTTCCAAGGTTTTCCTGTTTTGTTGATAATTACTGGTAAAGATATGTAGTTAAGTAATCGTAATTACATTTAAAGGCAATACGTGGCTATTAGTAATTTATGATATAAGGTAATTAATTTCTGACGCTGGTATGTTGTTTGTTGATGTATTTAAATATAATTAATGTATGAGAAGTCGCTGTGGGAAGTGTGATTTATTTAGTAATATTTATTCGTGGTTTATTTACTTTATATTTATTCTAGGGTAAAGAGTCTTCTCTCTCTCACTGTGGATGTTATTTGTATGAGTAAAATATTTTTCATCTGTCAATCCAGCCATCTATCCATATATCCATCCTTCTATCACTTCAAGAATCTTACCCCATTAGTCCATTCATATATCCATACGTCTATTAGTTCAGTCTATACACCAGTCCATTTTTCTATCAACTCAGCAGTTTATTCACCAGTTCATCCTTTTTTTTTCAGTCTAACACTCTATCCATCAATTCACCCATATATCGATACATCTACCAGTTGAAGAATCTATTAACCAATCCACCAACACACACACACACACACACACACACACACACACACTCACACACACACACACTCACTCACACTCACACACACACTTTTATCTTAGCCTCCTTTACCTGGGCATGCCTCCACCTGCTAACCTACTGACCCAATGTTATGTGGTGGATGGATACCTTCACAATAAAAGCAGCTGAGGTGAGTGTTCAGGGGTGAGTGGGTGAAATGAGTAATGGTATAAGATGAATGGTCAAATAGTGGTACGGTGGGTGGGTAGGGTGACTCACTTGAACTCAACAGCAGCGCCCCTCAACAGCTGGTGGTGGTGGTAGTGAAGTTAATGAAAGTTATACCTTAATGCGTTAATGATAGGATACGCATAACTGATGACATAGGCGTTAAATGTATAGGTGTGATGTATACCTCTTGTGCTATATATACAGGGGGATATGTTCACGCGCACACACACACACACACACACACACACACACACACACACACACACATACACACACCAAAAAAACCAACGACTGACTAAACATATGACAAGTGATCAACAAAGCTTTACATCGTGAGGGGAGTGTGAGGAGGCGTGGGAACAGTGGAGAGAAATTTTTCCATTGGAGTCATCACATATCACCCCGACACCAGAAAATATGTCACTTCATGCTGCCAACAACAATCTCTCTCTCTCTCTCTCTCTCTCTCTCTCTCTCTCTCTCTCTCTCTCTCTCTCTCTCCTCTCTCTCTCTCTCTCTCTCTCTCTCCTTTCTACCACTACCACCACCTTCACTACCACCCATTCCTATGCCACTTATGACACTCCATTGCACCTGACACCGCCTTATCATCTCAGCACCGCACCTATTTCGCAACATACTGGTTTACCGTGTTATCTACTGCTATTTTTCTTTTCTACTGATGCAATCACACACACACACACACACACACACACACACACACACACACACACACACACACACACTCATACACCTACCTCCCCCATCCCACCGAACTTTCTCTTTCTCACCTGCCCATATGTATCTCTCCCTTCACACCTGTTCTTTCTTTTCCACTGTTGTGTCTCTTCTACTTCCTTAACCTCCCCTTTCACTCGTTACTTGTCGCTGTTTATTAACCTTCATTATTGGTGTCATCTTGGTGTTCTTGTTATGTCTTGTTTCCTATCTGTTTGTTATTTATTTATTCTTCTCTATTTTTCCATCGTTTTCTTTTCCTTTGTTCGGTTTTTTCTTCTTTCTCATCTTCATTGTTTCCTCCTTTTCCCCCTTCCTCTATTTCCTTCTTTTCCTTCCTTCCATTTATGTGTTTACTTACCTTTCCTTCTCCTTCCTTCCCTCCTCCTCATACATTTCCTTCTCCTTTCCTTCCTCCTCCTACCTTTCTTCCTCCTTCTTTCCCTCCTCCTCCTTCTTCCTTTCCTCCTCCTTCTTTCCCTCCTCCTCCTTCCTTTCCTCCTTCTTTCCCTCCTCCTCCTTCTTCCTTTCCTCCTTCTTTTCCTCCTTCTTTTCCTCCTTCTTCCTCTCCTCCTCCTTCTCCATCCTATCCTTCCTATCCTTGACGCACGTATTTCTACCCAACACAACTCTAGGTCACTTCCACTGGGTGTTTGGTGGAGCCATATACGTGCTCCCTCCTCACTATCCCCACTCACGCCACCCACCACCAATGTAACCCACCTCTCCCTTGCCACCCACCACCCACATGCTCTTCCATCCCATGCCACCACCATCCACATAACCTTCCCATCCATGCCCACCCACCTCCCACGCCACTCCTCCATCCATACCCACCCCACCACTCGCATGTATTCCATTCATACCCACCACCACGCACATAACCCACCACTCACCCTCTTATCCACGTAACCCTCCATCATGCCACCCACCACTCACATAACCTTCCATCCATGCCACCCCTCCGCCACTCCCACCATCCACATAACCTTCCATCCATGCCACCCACCACTCACGTAACCTTCATCATACTGCACCCACCCTCACGCCCTCACCATCCACGTAACCTTCCATCCATGCCACCCACCACTCACGTAACCTTCCATCCATGCCACCCACCACCCACGTAACCCACCACTCATGCCACCCACCACCCACATCACCCTACATCCACGCTACCCACCATCGATCACTCCCACCCACAACACCGACCACCCAAATCGAAATCACTCCCGTCCATGCCGCCCACTTAATGGCAACTACCTATCACCCCACGCCATGTCAATTTACTACCATTCACCCATACTCCCTCACCTCACCCCACGCCCAACCCACCCATACTCTCTCACTTGACCCCCCATAGCCGCCCAGCCCACCCATACTCTCTCACCCTCCCCTCACCCACCATCCTCTTACCACATACCTTCCCCTACCGGATTACTATTGGGTCATATTTCACTCTCTACGCATTAGGAATTAAAGGGATGCCACCTCCCCTTCCTTCCTTCTCCCCCTTCCCCTTCCTTTCCCTTCTTCCCCTCCCCCTTCCCGTTCCTCTTCCCCTTCCCCTTCTTCCTCTTCCCTTTCCCCTTCCTCTTCCCCTTCCCCTTCCTCTTTCCCTTTCTCAATCCCCCTTCTCCAACCAATGCGATATGTTCGAGGTGTATAAATGGAAGTCAGGGCTAAACAAAGGTGACATTACAAAGGTTCTCTAACTATCCAACCAGGAGCGGGCTCTTAACAATGGTTTTAAATTTGACAAATTTAGTTTTAGTTTAATAAATTTTTGACAAAGCGTGGAGTACAGTTTGCCTATTCTGAGTAATTCAGTCAGGTCTTGACACTGAGGGTGGTATCACTTCTCACTGCCACGCAGGACAGAGGTTTATACACAAAGAAATACATCATATTCATTAACAGTATATATAGGTCAGATTCATGTTGGTGATGTCACTGTTCAATTTAGATTCAGGCGCGAGATAGGTAAACATTGGTTTGAAAATAGGGTCATGGATGAGTGGAACAAATTACCAAACATCATCATTAACTTGAATACGCTGGATAGCTTCAAACATAGGTTGGATGGATATATGAGCGATAGGGGTTGGGTGTGAATGGGACTGCCCAATATGGGCCAATAGGCCAGCTGCAGTTTCCTCCATTCTTATGTTCTAACCCTATTTTTTTAATCCCTCTGTCCCCTCCTCGCCTATCCTATTCTCTCCTCTTTGTATATACCCTCTTGTGTTACCTCTTCCCCTCCCGTTACACTTTTTTTTATTATTGTATCTCCTCTTTTCTCTTTGTTTTCTCATTTTGTCTCCTCTTCGTTGACACAATCCACACACACACACACACACACACACACACACACACACACACACACACACAGTATAAATGATCTAAACAGCTTTTCTTTTAGGAGGCACATGGCTAACTGGCAAGTCCCCTCCCATCTTCCCCTATCCCTCCTAACCCTAACCTTGTATCCCATGATTCCTAAAACCATGACCTAATTCAATAACTTACAAATACTTAACATTACCTAAACCACCTTAAACTTTCCATCACAAAATAAAACTCCTCCTCACGCGGGTATTGATTGATCAGATACCCACTATGAGTCTCACACGCAACTTGTCATGTCAGCCTTGATATTAGAAGGATTAACCTACATAGAACGAGCAGTGATACATAATATTATTTGTATTAATAAAAGCTATTTAAAGTTTTTCCTCATTTTTCAAGGTTGTGAAATATGGAACAGCAATTCTCAGAGTGATTTAATTTACTGTTGCAATGGTTTTATTATCATGTATTACGACACGGGAGGGGAGTCTAGTTCCTCTCTCTCTCTCTCTCTCTCTTTGGTTATATATGCTGAGGAGGATACCCTTGGTCGTCCCAGCTGTAAGAAAGGTTTCCTAACTTTACAGATGGGGAAATGTTAGGAGGTAGGATATAGTGCCGGACCCGTTGTATGTACTGAGAGTTTAGTGTTAAGTTTGCTGTAGCCAAACTGCCCCTTACAGCCAGTTATGTATGTGAGATTTACTGTTACTATTTTTCTCAGCTTTTTAAATAACAAACAGGTTTAAAAACATTTACAGGTATGCTTATGAGAAGAAGGCCTGTGACTACCTTATTTGTCTCTACCTCCTCCTCCTGTACTGTTACGATACTGCCACTATACATAAATTACTGTAACCTGTATTTTTTAGTCAAGTCTTCCTTTACACTTCGTTGATAGTAGTGTTACATTATCCGAAAGATGCAGGTATAGGTTAGTTCCGCATGTTGACAGTTTACCTACTCGGATATTTCAACACACGTAGAGTGCACCAGTAGTTGTACTCTTGTCTCTGATTAAATTTAATGAATCTTCATCTGAGTTATCAAAATCTTTCATTGTTTACCAACAGTCTCATGGACATGCGAACATTCTACACTGCAACACTGACATGTATCACACAATCCTTCACCATTCTCTTGGACTGAGGAATACACTGCACTCCGGCTCTGACACACACACTAATTAATATTGTTGCCCAACGTAAAGCAATCCAGCCTGGTCGGGACGCGCTCTACATTTGTGTTATTCACCGCATGTTGTTATTCATCATTTCCAGCTTGTCTGCAACATCATAATTACGTATTGCCTAAGATATCGTTGTTACTGTACGTGTAAATAATGTGGTTTATGCCTCATTTTGAACCACTGAACCATTTGGAATACATCAAATCAAATGAAATAAAATGCTAGTGTGTTCAACGAATGTATAGGAAGAGAAACTGACGAGAAATACGGTGATAGAGGACAGAAAGAGAGAAGGTAGACCATGGGGAGAGATGGATAGACCGAGATAAAAGAGACTTAGAAAGAGCGAAGGAGCTGAACAGAGGTTGAAGGAGAGCGACAGAGGAGAGGCCCTAATGGAGGTGGATTATGGAACAGACTGGGAGCAGACAGACCTCTCTCTCTCTCTCTCTCTCTCTCTCTCTCTCTCTCTCTCTCTCTCTCTCTCTCTCTCTCTCTCTCTCTCTCTCTCTCTCTCTCATATTCCCTTGTCCATTCACTCTCCCTCATACCCGGTTCACTCGCCCCCTCTTCTTCATTTTCTATTCTCCTTCCTTTATGTTCTTCGTCACTTATTCTTTCCTCCTCCTCTTCCTCTTCTTCTGTGTACTCTTCCTCATCTTCCATTCTCACCATCCTCCTCTTTATCTTGCATCTCTGCCCGATAATATTATTTCCTCTCCTTCTACCCTCGCTTCTTCATCATTTAACCTTCTCCTGTTTTCTCCTTTTCTACTCTACTTCTCCCCACCCCTCCCAACCCTTCCTCCCTCTCTTCTTTGGTCCCTTTTTTCCCTCTTTCTATCTTCTCTCCTCTCCCACCCAGTGATCCCTTTCCTCTTTTCTTTTGGGTTTCTCTCTCCCCTCCCCCACCTCCCCTTTCGTCCCTCTGACTCTCTAATCTCCCCATCACCCATTTCATCCCTCTCTCCCCCTTCTCTTCCCTCTCTCCCCCCTCTCCTCCCTCTCCACTCCCTCCCTCTCCTTCAGATGCCGCGCCCCATACACCCGTGACCAGCTTCTCTTCACCTGGGAGATGATTCACGCCTCTGACACACTCAACCAATCAAACGTAACCTGATCCTGAGTCACCATGTCCTAATCCCCCATCCCCTCCCATCCCCTCCCATCCCTGGCCCTCCCCTCCCCTCCCCTTCCCGACCCCCTCCTCCCGTCCATCCCATCTTAAGTAGGTACACACACACACACACACACACACACACACATACATATACATCAATAGCTGAGACTGCCTTGGACTACCTGGAGGGGATTAATAAGTGAGTTAGGAGGGGAGGAAAGGGGAGAGGAGGATGGGGAATGAAAGGGGAGAGAACGGGAGGGAAAGAAAGGGTAAGTTGGTAGATGGAAGGGAGGGGAGAAAAGGGGAAGTGTGGAGAAAAGGGGAGGGCAGAAAAGGTATGAGAGGAGAAAGAAGAGGGAGGAAATTGAAAGAGAGATAGAACAGGGAAGAGGAGAAGGGGATGGGAGGGGGTGAAGGATATGTGACGTGGAAAGGGGAGGAAAGGGGAAGAGGGGTGAGGAGAAAATAGGAAGAGAAAAAGGGGGAGACACAGGGTAGGGGAAGATGATAGGGGAGAAAAATGGGATGGGCTGGAGATGAGAAGACGAGGTTAGTGTAGGATGGGTGGGAGGGGTGAGGGATGGAAAGGAGGAGTAAAATGGGAAGGGTAGTGGGTGGGGAGGGGAGGGGGAAGGTGCTAATTTTGGCTCCCTTCAAGGTACTAACACACCTGTCGGACGCCTTCAGGAGGTCGTTGCCGTCGAAGAAAATAAGAAGGAAAGAAGTGAGAGAGAAGGAACAGAGGATGTGGGGAGGGAGGGGGGGGAGAGGTGAGGGAGAAAAACAGAGGTTGGGGAAGAGGGAGAGAAGAGGTTAGGGGGAAGGACAGAGAAAGTGAAATGATAGAAAGAAAAGAGGGAAAAGGAGGAAGAATGAAAGTGGGAGTTAGAATGTGTAAGGTGTAAAGGGAAGAGACGATGTAAGATAAAAGAGGGAGACAGAAGTGTAGAGGAGAGAATGATGATGATGACAATAGTATTGAACAAGTAAAGGGTGGAGGTAAAGAGGGAGAGATCGTGTCAGAGGGAAAGAGATGAAGAAAGTCACACACACACACACACACACACACACACACACACACACACACACACACACACACACACACACACACACACACACACACACACATCTCTCTCGGAACAAACAGACACATATAATGAGAGGGAAACGGAGCCAGAGAGAGAAATAGACAAACTAACAAACATTTATTTTGTACAGATCTTTAAAAAAAAATACTATATAACCATCCCTATTAACTTGTACTATGTTGATTATCACGTATATCCATATTTCTAAAGAATTTTATCTCAAACACTCTGTAGTTATCCATGTTAAGCTGGGTTAAAGATCTAATCACACTTCTCACGCTGTGTTAAGATGCAATGAACTAAGGTGAAAAAAAAATATATATATACCTGTGATCTGAGAGTTTACTAATACCTTCCAACCCTCTAAGTTATTATACGCTACACATTCCTCCTCCTTCTCCTCTCTTAACTTGGCGCCCGGGAGTGACTTGCTTCCTTCTCCTTGGGTAGTCTTGGGGGGGTGAACGGAAATAAAGTCTTGGGCTCTGTATTAACACCAAAGAAAACAGACGGGTAGAAAAAACAAAGGTAAATTTTTATCATTCTTACCTATAAATATATGTCGGAGGCACAAGACAAATTGGTACTGTTGTAGATTCTTCGGTTTAAGATTCCCATTTTTTTTTCCTACGTATATTTTTCTCTCTTAACTGATGCCTAAATGAGTTTTTAGACCGGATTAAAAGTCTCAGTGTAATTAATTTTCTCTCTTTCTAGACTTTTTGTTTTTGTGGTTTAGTTTAGGTTAACTATTTTAGTGTGTTCGTAAGTCTTCATTTACGAGGACATATCAACGTACGAGCCTTTGAGAGTCGAGCTAAGTTCTCGTATCAGGTGAACGAATCAGAGGACATATTCTTTGAAGTTTTGTTTACAGTGTGTGTGTGTCTGTGTCTGTGTCTGTGTCTGTGTCTGTGTCTGTGTCTGTGTCTGTGTCTGTGTCTGTGTGTGTGTGTGTGTAGCAGCTTCCGAAAGACATACTCAGCCTATCTCTCCTGCCCATCTCACACGTCGAGGTTATATTAAGCGAGTACTCCGGGTTAGGAATACCATGCTCTCTTTTTTGTCGACTTTATTAATGTAAAATAATACCCAATAATGATAAATATGTTATATGCAAGAGAGAAAGAATCATTACTGTTAAATTTATTGCTGTTAACACGTATCATAGTAAACCCTTACATAACACGTACAATACTAAAACCTTATAGAACAACACGTATAATTATGTGTATTGTTCTAGTCTTGTGTAATTAATTTAGTTCATGTAATCAATTAATTTTCTTCTCCTATGTTACCCAACTGTAATTTCCCCCTCGACTTTTATTATTAATTATCAAACAAATAAAAAAATATAACTAATCACTTCTTGTATGTATATGTGATCTTATCGTAATACCAAACTCTGTCCTTCGGCTGTGAACATTTCTACAGTAATCGGTGATAATACCGTATGTGTGTAATGATAACCCGTAAGAAATACAGTGTCTCTACCTCGTGAATATACAGAAGTGAATTTTATGATCTGGGTTTTAGTGGGGTGATGATGTTTAAGTGATGGTTATTTTCATTTAAGTGTTTGTCATTTTTTAATTTTTTTATTTTTTATTTTTTTTTTGGTATGTTAAGATTGGTTTGGTTTGGTTTGGTTTGGTTATGTTCTCAATAGATGTAGCTATAGCCTTGTATGTGCCAGTCAGTCTCTCTCTCTCTCTCTCTCTCTCTCTCTCTCTCTCTCTCTCTCTGTTAAATGCGTGATAAAGTTGGTATTCATTAAGTGTTTTATAGTCATCAGTCTTATCAAGATTGATAGCACGACACTGGCCAGACGGACCTCAGATAACAACCCCCCCCCCTCTTCCCACGCCCCTAATAACTCGTAAATAACGTAATGAATACTGTTAGCTGCTTGCCCCACCACTGTTACCACCAACTGCGTCACGTGATCAGAGTATTTGTCACTAACTGCGTCACGTGATCAGTCTTCGTTATTAATTGCGTCACGTGATCACAGTTTTCGTTATCAAATGCGATACGGGATCAGTCTTCATTACCAATTGCGTTACGTGATCATTCCTCGTTACCAGTTGCGTCACATCAGAGTCTTCGTCACCAAATGCGTCACGTAGTCCAAATCTTCGTCACACTGCGTCACGTAGTCCAAATCTTCGTCACACTGCGTCACAAGATCCAAGTTGTTGTCACCACTAGCGTCACATGATCAAATGGTATATATCTTGCTCGCCGTCACAGTCGTCGCCACAAACGTCGCAATAATACTGTACGTGACGGGATGTCCGCATGATTAGATACTGGTGTGTCGTCGGCAGCACCCGGGCGAGGAACGGATGACCGAGGGCCCTGGAGAGTTTGTCCCCTTTTACAACCCAAGAGACTGGAATCCGTGTCCTAAGAGGCCCCACTTCTAATAGGCCCCAGTCCTAATAGGCCTTAGTCTCAATAGAATCAAGTTCTAATAGGCCCCAGTTCTAATAGGCCCTGGTCGTAATAGAATTCAGTTCTAATAGGTCCCAGTCATAATGGGCCCCAGTCATAATAGGCCTTAGTCTTAACAGAATCCAGTTCTAATAGCCTCTAGTCTTAATAGAATCCAGTTCTAATAGGCCCCAGCCCTAAAAAGCCTCAACCGAATCACAGTCAATACTAATAGCCCCAGTTATAACAAAACCAAGTCGAATCTAATCTTCTAATTACAAATACTGGGGCCTATAAGGACTGGGGCCCATGTGACAGGTCAAGGTCCCCAATCGTTTGAGGTCATGCACTGCGCAGAAAGAAGACCGCTTCACAGAGGACGTAAATCACCAGTTACTGTAGATAGTATTTTGAAGCGCTGAAAAGTTACTGTAACTATGGTAAGGACTACTACTACTACTACTACTACTACTACTACTACTACTACTACTACTACTACTACTACTACTACGTACTTAAGCTAGCCGAGACACGTCCTATGATAACTCAACTGGTTCAAACACTGCAGCTGTGAGAATCATCCTGGTACAGTCGGAGTTTTATTATGTCTTGTCAAGAGAATTGGATGAGTTAATGTGGTTAAGTTATGATTGACGGGAGTTAAAGTGGTCTGCTATACCTGTATAATCCTAACGTAACTGGTCATGGCTTACCTAACCTAACCTGGCCATGGCTTACCAAACCTGGCCATGACTAGCCTAAACTAACATAAACTGGCCATGACTTACCTAATCTAACCTGGCCATGGCTTACCTAACCTAATTTGGCCATGGCTTACCAAACCTGGCCATGACTAGCCTAAACTAACATAAACTGGCCATGACTTACCTAATCTAACCTGGCCATGGCTTACCTAACCTAATTTGGCCATGGCTTACCTAACCTGGCAATGACTCACTTAACCCATCTTTACCAAACTTAACCTAACCTGGCCATGACTAAGCCCAACCTAAACTAAACCTGATCTAACGTAACCAAAGCTAACCAAACCAAACCTAGCCTATCTTAACCTAACGTATTCAACTCGAATTTAGGATTTAACTAAATGTGTGTGTGTGTGTGTGTGTGTGTGTGTGTGTGTGTGTGTGTGTGTGAGTACAGAGCTATAGGGCTCGGGTTTCCCTTCCCTTCCCCTGCCCTTCCCTCCCCTCCTCCATCCCCCTCCACGTCAGCACACACACACACATACACACACACACACACAGAGTCATGTGACGAGTAGTGTATTGCGCGTGACGTTCAGGGAAGATGATGACTACGAATCACACACACACACACACACACATACACACATACACACAGCCTTGTATGACTACCCACCTCCGCCTCACGCTGGGTTGACAAGGCCGGGACGGGAGGATTACTGGAACACAGCCACCTCACCTTGCTGTTGGTAGGGCTCCTCTCTCTACCAACATGCGTAATTTCCTTTCCTTTTGATGTTCTTTCTTTATGGTTGCTTCTTGCTCTCTCCTATCCCTCTCCCTTTTTTGTTGTATTTTCTATATTATCGTGTGTTTTCCCTATTTTCATGTATCTTCTTTTTTCGCCTCAATTGCCTTCATTTTTGTCTTCGTCTCCTCTTTTCACTACTTCTTTTCTTCTATAATACTTCCTCCCTCCTCTTTCTTTTCATCATTTTGTCTCTTTTTCATCTTCATATTCCTTTCTTTTCCACTAAAATGCTGCACTACCAAATAAATCGTGTTGGACTATTCATCTTCGCCAACGTCATAAATCACGTGGAATTATCATCACCACAAACATCGTAACTCAACTGAAATATCAACAAACGACGTCAAGTAATTCAGCTGAAATACCCAGTTAAAAATAGCGTACTTCAGGTGAAATTTTACGATTCAGTTAAAATATCTCTTTAACATCATAAAACGTCGTAAGTCAGCTGAAATACTGAACCAGCAAATGACGTACTTGATCTTACACGTCATCATCATCATCATTATCATCATCATCATCATCATCATCATCATCATCATCATCATCATCATCATCATCATCATCATCATCATCATTGACTCTGCGATATCTTTTTTTCTCTGTGTTTCGTCACCGCGAAGAAGATGATTTCCTAGAATTATTTAAAAGGTTTATGATAAGGTCCAGCTAGTGAGGGAGGCGAACGAGCACACTTCCGGCAACAGCAACACCACCGTCACCAAGGCTGCGTTGGGTCCACCGCGATGCTGTCGGGGAAGGTGGAGGGGGGGACACTGGTGTTAAATGTCAACAAGCTGTAAATGACTCCGCGATGTGTCGACCTAAGTGATTCTCCGTATTACGTTAGCTTTTGTTTATATACGATGATGATTTACGGAGAATTTGGCCTCTCTCTCAATATACTGTGTGTGTGTGTGTGTGTGTGTGTGTGTGTGTGTGTGTGTTATTCATCTTGGGGATCAGCACCCTTAATAGGTTTTGTTAAGGAAGGGCCTCTATTTTTTTTTTTTTTTTGTTGGGCACTCCCCTACATCCTTGTGTAAGGTGAAGAGCAGAAGCGTTTACAGCGCCCAACAGGGAAGCATGCTAAGTTCATGCTTGCCTTTATGTCTCATGAGTTAAGCGTGTAGAAGCCTGAAGAGTCAAGGGCGTAGAAGCCTGAAGAGTCAGTGGTTTATGACATCAAGTTATTGGAAGCTTCAACAACTCCCTGAATACCAATTCGCAACTTTTGACTTACAACAGGTACCTACTTTACTGCTAGGTGAACAGGGCTAGGAAAGGGCCTCTAATGTCACATAATGATAACCCTCTACTTGCATCACCAACTGTAACTTAACAAATCACTTATATTTATTTCTACATTGGCTTAGTTTGGTATAAGTTAGTCGCACTTGTTTCTTATACTTCCATCACTGGTCCATTATTGGAATATTTAACCCTTTGAAGTCTTAAATTTTTAACCTTTAGAGGACGATGGTTTAACCCTAGGAGAACGTTGTTTTAACCTTGAGGACACGGTTTAAACCGATGAGTTCATTGGTTTAACCATTGAGGACGAAGGTTTAACCCAAGGAGGACGATGGTTTAACCCTATGAGGACGTTGGCTTAACCCTAGGTTGGTTTAACCACGAGCGAAAGAGTGGAGGGGGGGGAGTAGTGGAGTCACACCGTCATGTGATGGCTCTACGACGCATGACGTTCATGGAAAATGACGTGAGAGTGATGCACCTTGTATTACGCATTCCTGGTGGCGCATTAGTCACCTACATGGTTCATAGAGACCTCTCTCTCTTTTCCCATGGTTGATCATGGTAGTTCTGGTAGGTAATAATCCCCTTCTCTTCCTAGCTCTTCCAACTTATCCTAGTGAGCCTAGCTCTTGACGTTACCATGGTACCAGTAATGTGTTAGTATTGCGAGTCTCTGGACTGTAATAATAATAATAATAATTAACGGTTTATTGAAAGAGCATGGCAGCCGGAGGGCTGAAAATATACAGTTACATAATTGGGGAATGGGTCTCTTGATTTACAAATAATATACAGGAAACATAAGTGATACAAATATGATATATAATAACTAGGGGTGTGTGTGTGTGTGTGTGTGTGTGCTAACTAGGATCTCCTTCCCTTCTGTGACACGACTGCAAATAGCCACAGTACTTGACACGCGTGTGAATGATTACCACACCTTAAGAAATGAGTAGTTGGTAGGATCTGGCAGTTCTGGGTTTACGCTCACAATATATTCGGACACAGATAGTTGTCTTACTTGTGGGTGTTAAATAGCGTATTTCAGCATCTGTTTTGAAGCAGGGGGCGTGTGTGGTGCAGCCCTTTGTGAGTGGAGGAGGGAAGGGAGCCGCCAAATGAGGGAACGTAACCACTGTACCCTACCTACAGTATACTGACCACCAAGGCAGTAGTGGAGTCATGACTATACCCTGTAAAAAGGCAGCACGAACTCTCTCTCTCTCTCTCTCTCTCTCTCTCTCTCTCTCTCTCTCTCTCTCTCTCTCTCTCTCTCTCTCTCTCTCGTTCTGCGCATATGTCAATCTCTTGTTATCTCGTTCTCAATTTAGCTCTAAATTTATGTATATTTTTATCTATGTATCCATCCATCTACGTGGTGTCGCGCTGGATGTGACCTTCTTCACTCGCTCTTACAATTGCGTTTCTGCTTTGAGACTTCTGCCACACCATAATCATAGATGAATTTTTTTATACTGTACCCGAATAATTTAAATATTTTCATCTTTACTATTATTAGTCAATATTATATATCACTACTCCAATAACGACTACTACTACTTATACTACTACGGCTACTACTACTACTACCACTACTACTACTAATAATAATACCTTTTTATTGCTTTTTACTACTACTACTGCTAATACTAATACTACTAATACTAATAATAAACAATTTAATAGCAATCCGACCTCTTTGTTGAAATATGGCACATGACAAGGTGTGACGTCATCTGCTTGACGTCACAGGGAGGAGCAACGCAGGCAAACCCCGGGGCTTCAAGGGTGACGCAAAGGCTGTTGTTTGGTTGACTTAGTCTTGGTTTATATACGAGACAAAAACTAATAGAAATTACCCAGGATATTCACCCTCGGCGGGTAGGGCTGTTGAACCAGTTGCGAGCAGACGGGGCTAGGCAACTGCGCACATAACGTCTTCATTGCAAGGGGCGTACACACACACACACAAACACACGCACGCACACGGATTCACATACTGTACACACACAGACACACACACACACACACACATACATACATACAAACACAGGTCCAAACCTGACAGCAAACAAGCCTAAATAAGTGTTTGTGAGGTAAAGGTTCAGTAGATTGAAAATGGTAAAATTTGCTCTTAGACGTCTATTACCATCACACGTTAAGTTATGTTAGGTTAAGTTACGTAGAGCTAGGTTATGTAAGATTAGGTTTTAATGAACTTATTCATTTATAGTGATGAAATTCTGTAAGTGAATGCACGTAAATACTTTGGTAAATGAAGAGAATAATGAATCATGACTACAACAACAACAACAGCAGCAGGGCGACGACTGAGGGCACAGTAAACAGGACGGAAGAAGGTTGTCTTCGCTCGGCTGCAAATTAATGTCATGTATTCTTTTTTCACGATGGCACAGTGCCAGGCTGTCTTACCTCAATGTTCTACACAGACAGTGACCATCTCTGTCGCTGTACATGTTTCACCTAGATGAAAAGACTATCTCAAGGCTGCATCAAGCCACTGGGGCCGTGTACCCACACAGGAAGGTCTCCTCCAAGACAAACACGGCCACCACCAGAGGGATGATTTTCCGTAGAGAAACTCACCTGATGACTACCGTGTGCTTCTTGGCTTATTTAACTAGTATGAATATAAACTACACCGCCTGCATTGTTTTCACAAGCGTACACTAAATTCCCTGTTAACTCATTTCATGTTCTTCAAGTTTCATTTAATGTCATCCTGAATATTTAAAAGTTTATTCATATCAAATTATTCCTGTTTTCGTTTTCCTTTGCGTGATCCTGTATCCCCTTGTAGTGGTCACTGTCCCGTACCCAGGATAACCCAAGTCGACCCAGTTGAAAACGACTAAATGGGTATCTTAAGTTTACAGCTGGAGTAGTGAAGGACGTTGAGTGCAGAGCCGGTCACACTGCCTCCTCGTGCGGCCGAAGGCTTAGTATTAGTG
>NW_024746240.1:557500-615000 GCF_018991925.1 Homarus americanus
AGTGTCGTAAATACATAATTTTTCTTATTATGAACCTGAGTTTTGTATACAAGCGGATAAATATACCTGCCTTAGCATCTTCCTCAATTAGCGACACACCTACTCATCAGGAACTTCCGCTACCCTGCTACCTCCATGCACATTTACGCCCCTCTCCCTCCCTCCCTCTCTTCCTCCCTCCCTCCTTCTCTCCCTCCCCCTCCTCCTCCCTCCCTCCCTCCCTCTCCTCCTCCTTCTCTCCCTCCCTCCCTCCCTCCTCACCACAAATACTGGCTTTCCTGAAGTGAGATTTTGAACATCGTCCAATCCCTCCCACTGCACTTAATTACGTAGGTAAATGAAGCTTCTGTTGAGTCTAGAATCACAGAGTTCGAGATACCTAGATTAAAATAAACTCTGTGTTAGTGTGAGTCCAGGAGGATAGATTAAGGTATCTAGGGAATGTACTTGACACGGGGTGAGGAGTGGGGGATTTGTTTGTGACTCTTGGTTAAAAATAAACTCCAACATCAGAAACCTGTGAGTAACAAGAAGTGGTTAATGTTTAATTTTAACCTGTTGAGTTGTGGGGACACACCTTATACAACATCATAATTATACGGTATATGTGTTGGAATTTATTTCTTCCTAGAACTGGAATAAATTTGCATAGTAGATATAACATAGTAAGATAGTATAAAAGAACGACATAGCAAAACAAAGCAAAATAACTATGAACTTTCTGTAGAGACTAAACTAACCTAACCGTTAAGAATTACGTTATGTGATCCCAGTCGTTTACTTTCAACTGGTGAAGGTGGTGGGGTGGGAGCGGCTCAGTGACGTCATCCCTACCAGTCATGTGTGTTTACATGTGTGATGTCACTACGTTGAGCTATGTTTGTTTACAAGCGCGGCATCAATACCTTACGTGCCACGTTTGTTTACCTGTGTAACGTCTTCACTTTGAACAATATTAGATTTAATTACTTAAGTGACTTCACTATCAGGAGCAAAGTGTGTTTACTTGTGCGACATCAGCATCTTCAGCCACGTGTGTTTACCTGTGCGACGTCGTCATTACCTTGGGCCACGTGTGTTTACACGAGTGACGTCATTACCTTGGGCCACGTGCTTACACGCGCGACATCATTACCTTGGGCCACGTGTGTTTACCTGCGCGACGTCGTCATTACCTTGGGCCACGTGTTTACACGCGCGACCTTGGGCCACGTGCTTACACGCGCGACATCATTACCTGGGGCCACGTGTGTTTACTTGGGCAACTTCATCACCTGGGGCCACGTGTGTTTACATGCGTGACGTCACCAGCGGGAGGGTTTAAAGAATGATGTAACCCGCACCCTGGCAGGCAGGTGACGTAATACGCACACACACACGCGGGCTGATCGTTACCTCTCACGCTAAGTTTGAATTTAAAAACCCCAAACGAAAACACCAACGTTTCTCGCGGTACGCGGGTTCTCTCTTGCCTTTGTTTAAGCTGGCAGGGGTGGGGTAGAGGGCACACGTACTGTAGGTAGTGAGTGAAGAAACATTTTTGCGCCGTTCTCAATCAAGAATATTTCCTTAACATATTGTAATTGTTTAAGAGAACACATCTAAGCTATTAATAGTCCATAATTCAGTCACTAATCTTGTCTTTGTTACTTATGCGTATCATACTATGTGACGTAACAGTTAACCGCGTGTTGTTCCTGTGTAGTGTCTGACTGTAGTGTAGAACCTGTGGAACGTGTACGACCGTATGATTTAATCTCACTACTGCTTCTTCTGTCATATCTATCTATCTATTTATAAATTCATTAGTCTCTCTCTCACCAAACTTAATACATAAATAAAACAACAACATCGCTCTTTCCTCGTACACACACAGCCTTGTTAAAGTCTTCAAGGAATATCAATAAGAAGATGTGATAAGAATTCTACCCACCTCGTCCCCCCACGTAATCAGAGAGACTAATTTTAATGCATAGCAGGTGATGGTAGTGCGTAGTGGCGTAGACGTAAGGCGACTGACTGACTGCGTGCTTATCAACGTTCTTGTGGGTAAAAATAAACTCGTGGGTTGTGTGCACTGTGTAGCGATTGAACATTATTCAATTGATGCGTAGTAGTGGTAGTAGTAGTAGTAGTAGTGGTATAAGCAATAGTAGTATAAGCAATAGTAGTAAGTAGTAGTAAGATTCCCAAATTTGTGAAACACCTTCACTTAACCCCAGCAGAAAGATCACTCCTTGCATTACCACCGAGACTAGGAGGAATAAGATTGACCAATCCAGAGGAGATTGCTGCCACAGAACATCAAAACTCAGTTAAACTCACGGCAGCCCTCACTGGCCACATAATAGATTAGAACGCAACAGGTGAGGTGGATACCAACAAAGTAAACAATATTCGAAGGCTCCATTACGACAGAACGACAGCACGGCCAAAATGATGAGTTGCAGCAACTGTTGCTGCAAGTACCAGATAATTTGAAAAAAAAGTAGCTATAGTGCAGGAGGTGGGCGCCTTGAACTGGTTAACTACGTTACCAATAAGGGCAAATGGTTTCAGTGTCAATAAACAAGAATTTACAGATGCCATTGCTCTAAGGCACGGTCGGCCAGTAGAAGGTTTGCCGTCCCAATGCGTGTGTGACTCTTCCTATGATGTCGATCACGCCATGGTGTGCAAGAAAGGGGGCTTCATATGCATGAGGCATGACGAAGTAAGGGATCTCACAGCAAATATGTTGAAGGAAATCTGTCGTGATGTCAAGGTAGAACCGACTCTCCTTCCATTGGACGGTGAGAATTTCCAACATAGGACTTCAAACACATCCAACGAAGCCCGTGTTGACGTCAGTGCTCGAGTGTTCTGGACGCGGGGACAGCGAGCCTTCTTCGACATCAGGATTTTTTATCCCATGGCCGCTTGTCACCGTAACTTAGCTCTCGATGCTGCACACAGGAGGAACGAGAACGACAAGATAAGGGTATACGGGGAGAGAATTCAGAACGTTGATCAAGGCAGCTTCACTCCTCTGGTGTTCACAAGCTCTGGTGGGATGGGACCAAGCGCAAGATGCTTCTTCGCCAGACTAGCGGAGGTGCTATCCGAACAGAAGCAGCAGCAGCCCAGAAGTTATGTTACAGCCTGGATGAGATGTCGCCTGTCCTTCTCTCTCCTTAGGTCTGCTTTGCTTTGCCTCAGGGGAACGAGAGCATCGGCCCCAAAGCTGACAACAGTTGCAGATATTGAATATGAGGCAACAGTCACTGAATGCCGCATAAATCTACGGCTCAACTAACTCAACACAGCGAGGATAGCTACTTATGTATTAGGATATTTAATATTAAGGTAATAAAATGGCGGCGAAGGTGTGGCTATTGGGGGAGGAATTGGGCCACTTTAATTAAATGAAGTAGTAGTAAGTAGTAGTAGTAGTAGTAGTAGTACTTTTAAGGTAATAAAATGGCTGCGAAGGTATGCCTATAAGGGGAGGATGGAGGCCAATTTATTTAAAAAAAAAGTAGTAGTAGTAGCTGTGAGGTAGTCCAAGGTTTGTGTGGTTTGTGGTAGACAGAGAGAGATAATAGAGGGAGAATGAGAACACAAGAGAGAGATGATGAGATAAAGAGTTAGGTGCATCGAGAAGAAATAAAAAAAAGGACATACACATACATACACACATACATACATACATGCATACATACATACATACATACATACATACATACATACATACATAGAGAGAAAGAGAGAGAACACATGAAAAAGAAAGACATAGCAAGAGAGCTAAAAAGAGAATAAAGAGAAGAAGAAGAGAGACTTACCAATTCATCTCATGGCACATACTGTTTACTTTTCAACACCTTGACTCACTCACAACCATTTCCTCATGACATCATAGTGAGTGTGTCTTTTTGCGCATGACAGTCTCTGAGTATCCTTGACTGTCTGTGTGAGTGTCTGACTGTCTTTGTGAGTGTATGGCTGTCTTTGTGAGAGTATGGCTGCCATTGTGAGAGTTTGGCTGTCTTTGTGAGTCTGGCTGTCTTTGTGAGTGTATGGCTGTTTTTGTGAGAATACGACTGTCTTTGTGAGAGTATGGCTGTCTTTGTGAGTATCTGGCTGTCTTTGTGAGAGTATGGCTGTCTTTATGAGAGTATGGCTGTCTTTGTGAGTGTCTGGCTGTCTTTGTGAGAGTATGGCTGTCTTTATGAGAGTATGGCTGTCTTTGTGAGTGTCTGGCTGTCTTTGTGAGAGTTTGGCTGTCTTTGTGAGTCTATGGCTGTTTGTGAGCGTGTCTGACTTGTGTTTGTGAGCGTCCGCGGCTAAAACTCGTAAATTATTCTGACCTTTTGTCCTTGTCAGAGCGTCCGAGTGTAATCCCTCACTGCTTGAGTGCCCCCGTCCACCGAGTACGAACATAACCGGGTTTTTTTTTTAGTACCATCGCTGAGTACGAAGGAGAAACTGAAGAAAAATTATAGTAAGACGGATGCCATTTAACATACCGCGTACCTCAATGTCCACCTCCAACTCTCGTCCTTGAGATAAGTGGAGGACGCATTACGTAAGTGTGTGTGTGTGTGTGTGTGTGTGTGTGTATGTGGATTAGTTCAGCTATGTGTTGAAATTTTTACTCACTCGAATTTTTTAAGCTTTCAGAAATTTGTCTTAATTTTTTGCTTTTCTTTAGATTTGATTTATCATTTTTTTTCCATTAGTGTCTCTTACATTCACTTTCTCTTTCTCTTTGTATTAACTTTTCTTACTGTTATTTGGTTTTTGGTCTTTTTCTTATCCTGTATTTCTCCCTTCCCTCAGTTATTAACCTTTTTTCTTCATTTTACATTCCGATATTTTGACTTCTCCTATACTCTCTTTTCAGTCCATTCTTTTCTTTCGTTTCTTCTTCTCCATGTTCTTCTTGTTCTTGCTGTTGTTCTTCTTCAATTGTATATCATTTGCTCATGTCTTTTAGAATTCTAGTTATTCCTTCTCACGTCCTCAGACATTTTTCCTCCAAGGTCACACGCTCAAAAAGACGTAAATCACAACTAGTTAATGCCAGTACAAAGAATTCCTAAACACTCTTGTCATTTTTCACTCTACGTCCATTGTTATTTAGAGCCATTATTGAATTAAGCAACTGTCCACTCTGAAGATGATGTCAAGATGACTTGGATTATTATCTTTCATAAACATTAAAACATTGTGTTGTTTAATACGTTCTGGTTTGTTTTGATTTCTATAATGATTTGGTTACGTCGTTTCCAGGTGTGTATTGTGGGAATGGTCTTGAGTCGTATTTGTTAATCTTACAAAAAAAAATGTTTATGAGGAACAAATACTATTGACCTACCAGTATGGTTTTACAAGCAGTGTATGAATCACGTGTATGAATAATATAGCTTTGACGGTAATAGAATCATTCAGTGGGCCACAACGTCCCCGAAAGAATACGTAAACGCAAGGCTAAATATAAACAGTGGTTAAGGCGCATGATGCTATACATAGTGATACGGGAACTGCTGCGTCACCATGCTCATGTAAATAAATGACGTCATCACAGCCACCAACATCCTCATCCCCCCCCCCCATCTGTCCAGCAACACCCGTCACCAGATTCCACCCTCCCCTCCTCTCTCCCCACCCCCCCCCCCCCTGCCTTTATTCCCCCCTTCCCCCACAACAACCTTCATTGTTTATTAGTGTTATTTCACGGCTGGGGACGCGGAAACAAGACCTAATTCAAGGATAAGAATTAGTATATCTCTAAAGTTATTCAAGGCGATAGTGTATAAGATAATCAGACGTTGTTATTGTGGAGGAAAAAAAAACATCAAGGAAACAATGTGAGAATAAGAGTTGATGTTTGAACCATATTATCCCTCTCTATTCTTTCCCTTCTCTTTCCCCTTTTCCCTCTCGTCTCCTACAACACCACCACTCCTAACTTTCCCCACCTCCCCATTTCACGTTCCCTTCACCAATCCCCCCCCCCTCCCCTCTCCTGTTCCACCCCATGACCTCGCAATGTTGGGTGGAGGTTGCGTGAGATTATAACACACACACACACACACACACACCTAGATACGTAGTCTTCATGCTTTAACTTGTTGCAGTGTTGGTTATAGTGTCTCGTTAGTTATAGTGTCTCGTATCTCACCTTTTCCTCTTCTCTATCTCCTCCCACCACCACCACACATCACACATCACACTACTCTGCACTTCTAAGGTGATGTAATCGGGGTGTAACTAATGAGAACGATTCGTCGGGGTGCGCAGGTAACGACAGTACGGGATGCCTGACAACAACTGCGCAGCTTTTCTATGCCTTCATGCAAGCGACCCTCTTCCTCCGTCTCTCCTGACCTCATTAACGCTCTTTGCTTGTTCTTACATTTATTCACCGTCTTTATATGTCACGTCTCCCGGTCATGCACAACAGAACACCTGATTTGTCTTATGTAGTATATTTATTGTTGGTAATTCGTAGTACAAACTATTATATTTTGTTCCGTCTTGTTTTATGTGCCTGGTAAAATATTCTTCACTTACACATTAAACTTTATTTTTTATATATGTACATTTACTATGGAATTCATCTCTATCTCTTTTTCTTATTTTTCTCTTAATTTTTCATCTTAGTTTTTTTCTCTTGCCTTTTGTCTTTATTCATTATCTTTTAAATTTGTTCTTTATGTGCAAAGTTCATGTGTGTGTGTGTGTGTGTGTGTGTGTGTGTGTTTGTGTGTGGTTCGAAGCTTCATTGATCCATAGCTTCATTGATTCGGGGGGTTCGGTCTAACCTCTATCCTTAATCTCTAAATGCATTAAACCACTCGAGCTACTTAATGAAACCTCTGGCCGATCCCGTCTCATGAATCCATTGAAATCTCATCAGAACTTCCGATTCAATCAGTCTTCTCGCACCTTCATTACCTCTTTTTCCTTTCATCATCATCATCATCATCATAATTAGTCCTTACTATAGACATGATCATTTCTAATAAATTATCATCATCATCAACAACAACACATTATCATTCGTCATCATCATCATCATTAACAACAACAAATTATCGTCGTCATCATCATCTTTTACCTCATTATAAGAAAATATACTCTTACAAAAAATACTCAACTTATCACCAACACTCGCGTAAGGTGTAAGGTGAGATGTGTCTTGGTGTCAGGTGTTGGCCTAGTTTATCCCCTCTTACACCTGACTCCGGTCGATGTGTGTATGTGTGTGTGTAGAGCCACGTGTACTGCACCAGCTGTGAACGTATCAATTGTCTGGTGTATACGTGTTAAGATATACTGTGTAGACTTCCTTTTGTTGTTTTGTTTTGAGATCTGTTGTTAATTTGATTCTGATGTTTAGTTTAGTTTAGTTTGTTGTTGTTATTGTCTTGGTTTCATTCATTGTTCTTGATTATTTTTTTTATTGTTGTTTCTTGCTGTTTTTTTTTTTATTTGTGGCTCGTGTGGCTTTGTTTACCATATGTCTCGTATTATAAATGACCCTATTAAGTAAACACGCAAAGGTAAAATACTATCAGATTAAAAAACAAAAAAAAATAAAAACATTCTGGTCTGTTGTTTATCCTTGACAGATGAATGAAGTAGTGGGCGTCTTACGTGATTTATTTCATTGATGAGGCCACAGTTTGCATACCCACGCGTGCTCTCTCTTAAGACCTGCTCGAACATACACACACAACATCACACTATGACGACACAGAAAGGAAGAATCTCTGGCATTATGCTGGGTGGATCTCCAAGGGCAGACTACGGGGGGTTGGGTGACCAGGTTAACTGACCCTTGTTTGGCTTGACAAGAGGAAGCGAGTTATGGAAGTTTTCATTATTGAGAGATTCGATTACCAACGTCCATAGGTAGACAGGTTCAATAATCTCTTGTATATCGCCATCTAGACTAGTATACACACATGGATGCCGTAGCTTGAGAAAAGATGTAACTCCGAGCGACTAGAATTATTCCTAAAATAAATCATCTCGATTATTCAAGTAGGTTGACGGCCTTGGGACTGACAACTCTTCAGATGAGACACAAGAGGAAGGGCCTCACAGAAACACTGAAAATGAAGACAGGGATGATAAGACGTAAACCTGGAACACTTCTTCAAGATGTCAAGCACCACAAACAAAGTTCATCAAGGTGTCATGCAGAGTGAATATAAGGAAGTAGTTGTCCACACAGAGGATGGTAGGCCTATGAAACATTCAGCCAACCAAAGCCATGGAAACGAGAACAGTACCGGCCTTCAAAGGAGTCTCGAACACGACCATAAAAACAACGGGTAGGGGGGGGGGGCCTTACACAGGCCATCAACCTCCTTCCCGTTCCATGGTCACCTCTAGTTATGGTGGCCGTTCAGTAACTTATGTAAGTAGATATATTTTTGTAACTATTTTAGGATTGGAGTTGTTGTGTCGCCATATTAAACAGCAGTAGTGATGATAACAAGAACAGCAGTAGTCCTTTCTGTGTCGAGTTGCGCAACGTGACGCTGCTTTTTTTTTTTTTGCTCTATTAAAAGCTGTTTTACTCCAGCTAGTAGAGTGCGTAGTAAGATGCTGAGAAGGTCGCTGGCTGGCAGGGGTTAGGTAGGTGATGAGGGGATTGTTCTGGGTGGGGAGGGGATTGTTCTGGGTGGAGATGAGATTGTTTTGGATGGGGAGGGGGATGGGTGATTGTTCTGGGTGAGGAAGGGGATGGGGGTTGTTCTGGGTGGGTTGGTTATGGGGGATGGTTCCGGGTGGAGTTGTGGGGGGAGGACACGAACGTTACACACAAACGTTATGAGGTGCCAACTCGTGTTTTTGTGGAGGCGAGATTTAAACTACTACCACCATCACTGGCTGGCTTGGCGTTCCCTCCCAACAGTCAGCCAGCTGTTGGCGAGTATTAACACCTGGTAGTTTTAACGTTCATCTGTGTTGAGTCTTTTTCTTCTTCTTTTTTACAATAATTACGATGTATTAAGTGTTGTAATTATTGTAAAACTCCCTTATCGCAATATAATCAGGTATTGTTAAATCACCCGGTACTGTACCTAGCGAACTGGGCGTCTTTGCTTATTTACGTCCTGTCGTGAGAACTTTGGAGGCTCTCTTTAGACAGCAGACACCTCTCTCTCTCTCTCTCTCTCTCTCTCTCTCTCTCTCTCTCTCTCTCTCATTATTGCACTCGTAATATACTTTCTATCTCAGAGTTGAGAAGTGAGACAATTAACACAGGCAAAAATAAAATAAACTCCCTAAGGACGGTATTTTAAGCTGTAATCCTCAAGAGGTTAATCACCGTCTTGAAAGGCTTGAGTACAGGATAGGGGAACCACTCACGTCAGTAAAGGAGAAATTCTGAGATATATTTACCACCTTATGTATTCATTTCATTTGTGCGCATTTCTGTTTATATTTGTGTTGAATATTTATTGCATATGTTGACGGCTGTTTTTTTTTGTAGTGAATGTTAATTAATTGTGTTCTGTACCTGTGAAGAAGTCTCACTGTTACACTTGGATACTTAGGTGAAGAAATAATGGAAAGTTCAACATATTATTAAGAAATATCATTAAAAACAATTCTCCCCCGACAGTTTGACACCCAAATGCGCTTGTTAACATTGCACAATAATCATGTAGTGTGTGTGTGTGTATGTGTGTGTTTTCAAGCGAGCGTGAGCTGGTAATTGGGCGAGGCATCAGATTATTGGAGAGTTTTGTGATATTGAGCGAGTAATGTGATTGGTGTACTGTAAACACGGCATGCGGACCAACGACAATGTTATTAACTTGACAATACACACCGATAGTTTCAAAGTCCGGTAATTGAATCTGAGTCTAATTGGATAAATCTGTGAGTATTTAGGATGTGGAAACAAGTATGTCTTATTTAGGGAGACATAAGTAACAACGCAGCGGTTCTGTTTACTTGTTTCATTATACTGATGGTAAATAGAGAACTGTGTTGGGTATCGACTCACTTGCAGTAAAATATTTAGGAGTCAAAATTAGTGAACCAAGTTAAGTTTTGTTGTCTTTAGCTTGGTTTAACCCTCGTAAATTCAACTGAAGTATATATATGTACAGTTATATATGTCACGCTAAATAGGATTAATCACTGGCTAATCTATAAAAAGAAACAGATGTTTTTTGCCAAATAGAGATAAAAAAAAAATATTGCAACAGCTTAATGGTAGTTAATTTGTAAAAAAGTACATTTTGTTCAGTTTCTTTTAAGACGCCGTGTAACATCATATGATAGCCAAATTATACCTGAAGTAGGTTAAGTAAGGTTAGGTTGTGTGTGGCTAGGTTAAGTTTTATATATATATATATATGAGAGTGTGTGTCTGTGTGTGTTATAAAGTAATAAAGGACCTACATTACTTTACTATTAATAATTTATTACGAAACCTTTACTTAACATTAACAAAATAGTTTCAAATTAATAATAATAACTTGAGGACCGACAGCGGCACAAAACAGAGGAACGTTGATTCTAAACCAGTCCAGAGCAAATACCTTACCATAATAACTCCATTGTCGTGTTAGTTACTTGATCCTCGACCTCCTCCTACACTCCTTGACAGATCAGCACCAATTTTAGGAAGGTCCTCAGGAGGTCGGCGTCCTCCAGGGGGAGTATCCTGAGGCGAGTGTTGAGTATGTGAAGTTGGGTTTTTAGTTTTCGCCCAATCTGCGAAATATCTGGGTTTATTAAATCTTCATTGTATTGTAAACCTGAATTATGGTTTGTAGATTTTTTTTATATTGATATCATGTTTATTTTCCCTTCTGGTGTTGAGTTATAGACCTGAGATCACTTTGGGAATGATGGCGAGGATGGGTGGGTGGGTAGGTGGGTCAGTGAGAAACAGAGTAAGTTGTAGGGCGTGAGTGCTAATGTATCCTTGTTGGGTGAAGAGCCAAAATTGTGTTTACTTAACCCAAACTTCTATAATGGTTGAACAAAAAACAAACAGATTAGGCTAATTGCAATCGGTCTTAATCTATCTAACAGTAACATGGGTTGGGATAGGTTGTTGTGTGTGTGTGTGTGTTTCAGCTGTAAGGATTATTTTCATTTACTTTATTTTTGTTTCATCTTTATTTTTTAATTAGATTTTCTTTAGGCATATTATGTTTAGTTGCTGTATTACGATATTTACCCTTTGCTTACGGGCTTCCCCTCTGAGCTGAAAATATCTATCTGACGTTAAACTAAATATTTAAAGTATCGTCCCCGTAGTGAAGGGGTTAATTTCTTGTTAAGGATAAAGAAAACAAATGGTACCTTGGTGAGCAACACACATGAGCCGCCACGACCGAATCCCTGTGGAGAGACTGTGGCATCGGGTCCGTCAAAGGAGGCCACTCACTATAACTTTAGAGGCTCTTGTTTATATACCATATGACATTTATATAGCGTGTGTTTATAGTTCCTTATATAGAGGTTTGTGTATATATAAACACTGTTACGTCACTTGTTAATAGAGTATAATATTAGATGAAACGAGCAGTAATTTAACTAATACTGTATGTTGTTTTTTTATGTATTATTAGTTTAATTTACTGTGTGATGGGATGTTGTGTTTAGTTGTGGTAGTAGGAACGGTGGTTAGGTCAGGTGAGGTTAGGTGAGGTCAGGTGAGGTTAGGTTGGGTTCAGATCGACAGCGCTTGTTGTTTGTGACTTATTTGAGAATAAATTCCAATATAGTCGTGTTTATGTAATATTCTTTTGGGTTTGTTTATATGACCTTATTCATCTTTAGTGCACGGCGTACAACTAAAGAGAAAAATAACAGTTTAAAGATTGGAGAGTTTGATATGAAAATTGTGTCACGTTCGCTTATGGCTATCTCCTGGTGTGTGTGTGCGTGTGTGTGTGTGTGTGTGTGTGTGTGTGTGTGTGTGTGTGTGTGTGTGTGTGTGTGTGTGTGTGTGTGTGTGTGTGTGTGTGTGTGTGTGTGTGTGTGTGTGTGTGTGTGTGTGTGTGTGTGTGTGTGTGTGTGTGTGTGTGTGTGTGTGTGTGTGTGTGTGTGTGTGTGTGTGTGTGTGTGTGTGTGTGTGTGTGTGTGTGTGTGTGTGTGTGTGTGTGTGTGTGTGTGTGTGTGTGTGTCAAGTAAATCTAACATGACAGATTAGAAAGGGTGAAACAGATCAGCTTATGTTTTCATCTGGCTGTCTGTTCCCTCTAACCTTTACTATTAATTATATACAGAAACCACTGAAGATTTCTTATTTCATTCTCAGTACGCATCTACTTTTTTTCATTCCTTCCTTCCGCCTTTCCTCCCTCTTTTTCCCTCTCGCTTACCTCCTTTTTCCCCCTTTCCCTTCCCTCCCTCTGCCTCAACTCCCACTTTTTTCCATTAAATTTTTCTTTCCCTCCCATTTTTTCCCTTACTCCCTTCTTCTCCATTTTTTCTCCCTCCGTTTTTCTCACACTTGCTTCCTCCTCTTCCTCCCACAGTGTGTAACGTGGCGTGAGAGTACAGGTGTTGTTCTCGTCACACCTGTATCCAATTTTCTAGATCCTTTTGAAGTCACTCATGTTGCAAATTGTTCGGTATGCAGTGGAACAATGGCTGTCAAGGGTGAGAGGTTAGGGTAATCGAGGGTAAAGGGGATAGTTGAGGGGAAGGGGACTAAGGGTAGTTCAAGGGTGAGGGATTGAGGGAATTTAATGGATCCTTAAAGACATCACATAGTCCCACATAGTAATCCAAGTAACCCCAATAATCGTCCTCTGTCTTTACCTGTGGCGTCTATGGTGTTGCTTACAAAGTACTAGTGCCTCCTGCGGGTATCTTTATCTTCAGTGCCTTCTGTGGTATCTACCTTCAGTGCCTTCTGTGGTAACTGTATTTTCACGCTATTTTCATCCATGTCATGAAGGCTCTTGAAGGTATGTCCCACCTCAGTGCTTGGCGGACACAGGCAGGAAGCCGGAGGTATGCGGGAGAGATATAGGAAGGGGGGGGGATGAGAGAACTGATGCGTGAATGGTGATTGTGAAAACGGGAGAAACAAAACTATGTAACCTTGTAGAATCACACACACACACACACACACGCGCGCGCGTAATAACTAGGCAAGACACAGGAATGACAGTCAGCCGTGAAACCCCGAGAGTGCACGTGCAAGCGGGCTGCTCAGTACACGAGCACTCTGTCAGCTGAGTGCACTTGAACTTACCCCAGAGCACGTGATCTATAGGTTGTTTACGCGCAAATGGTCTCAGATAACTATATCTTAATCACAGTTGAGTGCACCGGACCTTGCCAACGTACCTGAGTGAACTTTATATTACCTGGGTGCACGGTACTTGACCTTACCGACATCACAATGCCATCTTAGTGCGCGAGTCCTTATATGAGTACAGTTGATTCTACCTTTAACGCACAATGACCTTACTTGGATGTACGCGATTCTACCTGCTGGTACTTTGACCTTACCTGATTGTCGTTCACTTTATCTGATTGCTTCTGACGTTGCGTATACGTGCAAAGAATCTTATCTGAGTGATCTTGATCTTTGTTTGATTTAACGATAGTAAAATATACACAAAAGTATTTTTAAGTATACCTTATAGATGATAGTATACCTCCCTATGTATAGATATTAGTATACTTTTATATACAGGAATATATTATAAATGCTGGTATATTTTTAGTCAATATACCTGTATGTATAGACGTTAGCATACAGATTTTATGAGCAAAAATTCCCCTCAGTCAAGAATAAATTGATGTGAGCTTGAAACCCATAATATATTAGAGGTGAAGAAGGAACTAGGAGAAGGGTGAGAGGAGGAAGAGGATGTTCTTAAGAAAATAAATAAATTAAAGAAGACAAAATCCCCAGGGCCGGATGATATTTTCCCTCAAGTTTTGAAAGAGTGTAAGGAACAGATTAGCGGACCCCTCGTAAATTTATTTACAAAATCATTTGATACGGGAGCTGTGCCAGACTTGTGGAAACAGGCAAATGTAGTACCCATATTCAAAAAGGGTGACAGAGCATCAGCGTCAAATTACCGGCCGATTGGTTTGACGTCAGTAGTGGGGAAATTTCTTGAATCAATTATAGCAAATAGCATCCGATCGCATTTAGAGAAAAGCAAATTAATCTACGACTCTCAACTTGGGTTTACAAAGGGAAAATCTTGTCGAACAAATCTGCTGACGTTTTTTAGGAAAGTCTTCTAGGTAGAAGATAATGACGAAAATTACGATTTTATTTACTTAGACTGTAGCAAAGCGTTTGACAGAGTACCGCATTAGAGGCTTCTGAGAGAAGTTAAGGCTCGAGGGGAAAGTTGTAAATTGGATAAAATCATGGCTCACCGATAGAACACAGAGGGTCAGCGTAGATGGTGTTAAATCTGAGTGGGGCTGTGAAACCAGTGGGGTTCCCCAGGGGGTCAGTACTGGGCCCACTCCTGTTCATAATCTACATAAACGATCTTGGAATCAGCAGTGACATAAGCAAGTTTGCGGATGACACCAAAATCGGGCGGCAGATTAATTCAGGGCAGGATGCTAATGCACTACAGGAGGATTTAAATAAGCTGCAGGAGTGGTCAGAAAAATGGCAAATAAAATTCGACACCAGTAGGTGTAGCGTACTTAATATTGGAAGAACAAATACTGTCAATGTGTACAGCCTTAACAACATCAACCTAGAGAAGTTGACTTGTGACAGAGACTTAGGGGTTTTGTAAGCCCGGACCTACGGCCTAGAAAATAGCGCGTTAATATTCGAAATAAGGCAAACAGAGTATTAGGTTTTATATCTAGAAGTGTAAGTAATAAGAGTGCGGAGGTCTTATTGCAACTATATCTTGCGCTAGTCAGGCCGCACCTCGATTATGCTGTTCTGGTGCCTTTATTATAGAATGGATATCAATTCACTGGAGTCAGTGCAGCAAAGAATGACGAAAATTATTCCGGGACTTAGAAACCTTCCATATTAAGATAGATTAAAGAAACTAAACTTGCATTCCCTAGAACGACGAAGAGTGCGGGGAGATATGATCGAAGTATTGAAGTGGGTGAAAGGAATCAATAAAGGAGATATAGATAAAGTTCTTATATTATCCGAGCAGGATAGTACTCGTAGCAACGGATTTAAGTTGTATAAGTTTAGGCTTAGGAGGGAGATAGGAAGGAACTAGTTCACAAATAGGGTGGTAGACGAGTGGAACAAGCTTAGCAACTTTGTAGTAAGTGCTGGAACGCTGGAAAGTTTTAAAAGGAGGCTAGATAGATTCTTGGATAATAGAGAGTGGTAGTAACTCTTAGACAGGAGCTGCCATGCACAGGCCAACCGGCCTATTGCAGACTCCTTATTTTCTTATGTTCTTCTTCTGTAGAAGGAGAATAAGGAAGTAGTAGGGGAGAAAAAGAGGAGAAAGTAATAGGGGTAGGCGAGAAGACGGAAAAGGAGGAGGGGAGAAAAGGAGAAAGAGTAGGGGAGGAGAAGGGAGAAGGAAGGAAA
Organism: Homarus americanus; assembly: GCF_018991925.1. Lineage (NCBI taxonomy): Eukaryota > Metazoa > Arthropoda > Malacostraca > Decapoda > Nephropidae > Homarus > Homarus americanus. The sequence continues at coordinate 573,036 of NW_024746240.1, forward strand.
TAAGGAAGGAAGGATGAAGGTACGTGAGTAATTTCTACTTAAACTGTCTCAGGCAAAAACCAGTCAGCATAATCTCGTGTTCATGGTAGGTATAATCACAGATATGTTCAAGAGGCTTTCCCTGATACAACTCATAAATACCTCAGCGAGTATAGACTTAACTAATTGGTTCTACTCAGCATATTCGATCCCAAGTGTCGTTCGTCGTCATCATATACTGTATACTCGTGGGTTATCGTCGGGAGCATTATTATCGTTTAGTATACTCGGTGCTCATTAACTATACTTACAGAATGTTGATTGTATTAGTCACAGGGCATCAATTATTATACTCATACATATATCAATGTTTATCTGTACACCTATACGTCTGTCTTTACTTTTCTGATTAGTTTTCTGTCTCTACCTTTTTGTCTGTCTGTCTGTCTGTCTGTCTGTCTGTCTGTCTGTCTGTCTGCCTGCCTGCCTGTCTGTACCTATGTTTATCTCTCTCTCTCTCTCTCTCTCACAACTGATGATGAAAGCTCTCCCATTGACATCCTCCCTACTCATTCCTCCTTCTTTTCCTTTCCTCTCTCCCTTCATCCCCGTTCCTTGTCCTTCTTTCCTGTTCTTCCTTTTACTCTTCTCCTCTTCCCTTTATTCTGTCCCCTCCGTTCATGATATCTCCGTTATTTCCTGTTTTTCATTCCTCTATTCTGTCTACTGCTCTCTTCATCTCTCCTCTCCTAATTCTCCTCATCTCCCTTATCCTTTAATCCCTTCATCCTCCACTTCCCCACCCCTCCCTCCTACCCTCACCCCTCCTCCCCTCACCCCTCCTCCCGTCCTCTGTGCTCATATTCTTAAACAAGTTTTACCAAGAATCATTCAGTCATCAATATATACGCTTGTTGTTGATAAATCAGGTGGGTGATGTCTTAACCTGGCTGAGGATGGCTGATGGCATCACTTGGCTTATCGGTGTCTGGTTTGGATGGCTTGCTCTAACTTATGACTTTACTTTGTCTGGTTTGGATGTCTTACTGTATCTGTATATATATGACTGGTATATACATTTAGGTGTAGGGGAGGCACAGAAGGTGTAAACACGTGTGAAGAATGATGTTACCTGCCACTAGGAGTTGATTAATGATGGAGAAGCTCGCAGGTGGTGAGTTATGGTGACGAGTGAACCTCCTGGTGTAATGGTAGAAGTGGTGATGGCGGCAGTGGTTATATTGGTGAGGATGGTGGTGAGGGTGGTGGTATTGATTATGTGTATTGGTGAAGTGGTGGTAATGGTGGATGTGATGGTGAAGACAGTGGTGACGGGAAATGGTGTTAGCGGTGGTGTAGGGTTCAATATAACACAGATACATTGATGTAGATTGATATTAGTCGTGGTTTTGGTAGCAAAGGTGACCACGGTGTTGATAATACCTGTGACTTGTGGTGTTGGTAACGCTGGTGACCTCAAGTTGGTAACGATGGTAGAAATTGTGGTATGGTAACGATGGTTGTGACTGTGGTTTGGTAACGATGGTGTTGGCTGTGGTTTGGTAACGATGGTGGTAACTGCGGTTTGATAACAATGGTTAAAGTATTGGCGGTGCTAGAGATGGAAGCAACATATAAATCACGAGTCACAATAACAATAACAAAGTAAAGGATGATAACACTATCTCTATTGTTGGTGGTTATAATGACGGAAATAATAACGGAAAAAAAGAGACAAATAAAAACATTCGAGATAAACAATGTTAACAAAAATACTAATGCATGACACAGATGACAATAAAAATTACATTAAAATTAAAAAAACACCAAAAAAACGTGAATCTCTTTGATAACGAAAAATAGGGTTCTTGATTACGACAAAATTTTACAACAATTGCGTTTAAGAATAAAACACTATACGGAGAACACAATGAACAATACTACACTATACTACTATTTTATATAGAGGAAAAAATAATAGGAACAAGAAACTGGTGGTGGTGGTGGTGGTGGTAGTGAACAATGTAATATTCTCCCGCGGTGGCAACTGAAGTAGGAAATATGTGAACTTGCTGTAGCGTGAGAGAACTTTTGTTTACTACTCAAGGACTTGTTTACTCGTCTATGAACTATGAAAGGTAAAGAGAGAGGAAAAAGGAAAGAAAAGGTAACCAGAAAAAAATTGGATAAATTACCGAGTCTAATTTACATGTATATTTTTTTTAACTAGTAAAATAATGATAACTCGGACTAATTGCAGGGAAATGGGCCGAAAAGTGCTGGTTTTCTGGGTTTTTCCGGATATCCGGGAATTAACCGAAAGAGGTTTCATTCACTAAACATTTATTAGTTGAATATATTAGCGTCTGAGGTGAAAATAATCTTAGAATAAACAATTTAAAAAAGATAATATAGGTGAGTTGTGGCACAGATGTAATATATTTATGAACTAATATATTTTTTTGTATTGTTTTTCGAATAATGTTCTCTTCCTCACTAATTATTCCTCACTGAAGAACCACCACCTTACCCATGTCCACTAGCGAGAGGTCTTAGTGTTCCAGCATATGCTTGTCTTCACACCATCTACAAGCCATGAATTCTGAACACTTTCACTTTGCTCACACCCTAGGAATATTATACTATTCTCAATGATACATTCTCCACACACTTTCTTATCGATTCTGTTTTTTTTATAATGGCTTCTAGGAGTTTATTTACCTTTCACTTATAAATATTCTGTATCAAGCATTAGAATAGAACCGATATCTCTAATGGACCTGGAGTGGACATAGAGCGTCTCTGATAGGGAGGACCTGATAAGGGGGTTTACTAGTGGGGTTTGTACAGGGTCTACGTAACCTGATGGGAGGTCATGACTGGTAACTCGAAATGTTGTCAGTTATTGGTTTTTACGCTAAGGTGACGAACGTTTGTAATTTGTTTTGAGTTTAGTTGGTGTCAAGTGGAGATAATGTCAAGTGTAGGTGGTGTCAAGTGTAGGTTGTGTCAAGTGTAGGTTGTGTCAAGTGTAGGTTGTGTCAAGTGGAGATAATGTCAAGTGTAGGTGGTGTCAAGTGTAGGTAGTGTCAAGTGTAGATGGTGTCAAATGTAGGTTGTGTCAAGTGTAGGTTGTGTCAAATGTAGGTAGTGTCAAGTGGAGATAATGTCAAGTGTAGGTAGTGTCAAGTGTAGGTTGTGTCAAGTGTAGGTTGTGTCAAGTGTAGGTTGTGTCAAGTGTAGGTTGTGTCAAGTGTAGGTAGTGTCAAGTGTAGGTTGTGTCAAGTGTAGGTTGTGTCAAATGTAGGTTGTGTCAAGTGTAGGTTGTGTCAAGTGTAGGTAGTGTCAAGTGTAGGTGGTGTCAAGTGTAGGTTGTGTCATGTGGTAGTGTCAAGTGTAGGTTGTGTCAAGTGTGGTAGGTGTCAAGTGTAGGTGGTGTCAAGTGTAGGTTGTGTCAAGTGTAGGTTGTGTCAAGTGTAGGTTGTGTCAAGTGTAGGTTGTGTCAAGTGTAGGTTGTGTCAAGTGTAGGTTGTGTCAAGTGTAGGTTGTGTCAAGTGTAGGTTAGTAGGTTGTGTCAAGTGTAGGTAGTGTGTAGGTTGTGTCAAGTGTAGGTTGTGTCAAGTGGTGGGTAGTGTCAAGTGTAGGTGGTGCCGGTGTAGGTTGTGTCATGTAGGTAGTGTCAAGTGTAGGTTGTAAATGTATGTAGGTTGTGTCAAGTGTAGGTAGTGTCAAGTGTAGGTTGTGTCATGTAGGTTGTGTCAAGCGTAGTAGTTAGTCAAGTGTAGGTAGTGTCAAGTGTAGGTTAAAATAAGTGTAGGTTGTGTCAAGTGTAGGTAGTGTCAAGTGTAGGTTGTGTCAAGTGTAGGTTGTGTCAAGTGTAGCCAGTTGGCAGGTTGTGTCAAGTGTAGGTTGTGTCAAGTGTAGGTTGTGTCAAGTGTGTAGGTTGTGTCAAGTGTAGGAAGCAGTCAAGTGTAGGTGGTGCTGGCGTAGGTTGTGTCATGTAGGTGGTGTCAAGTGTAGGTTGTGTCAAGTGTAGGTTGTGTCAAGTGTAGGTTGTGTCAAGTGTCAAGTGTAGGTGGTGTCAAGTGTAGGTTGTGTCAAGTGTAGGTTGTGTCAAGTGTAGGTTGTGTCAAGTGTAGGTTGTGTCAAGTGTAGGTTGTGTCAAGTGTAGGTTGTGTCAAGTGTAGGTGGTGTCAAGTGTAGGTTGTGTCAAGTGTAGGTTGTGTCAAGTGTAGGTTGTGTCAAGTGTAGGTTGTGTCAAGTGTAGGTTGTGTCAAGTGTAGGTTGTGTCAAGTGTAGGTTGTGTCAAGTGTAGGTTGTGTCAAGTGTAGGTTGTGTGTGTCAAATGTAGGTAGTGTCAAGTGTAGGTTGTGTCAAGTGTAGGTTGTGTCAAATGTAGGTTGTGTCAAGTGTAGGTAGTGTCAAGTGTAGGTAGTGTCAAGTGTAGGTAGTGTCAAGTGTAGGTAGTGTCACGTGTATAGATAGTGGCATGTATCAATGGTGTCAAGTGTAAATATTATCATTCTCGGTGATTTTGCCATTGGTACAGTTGTGCACGAGAGAGAGAGAGAGAGAGAGAGAGAGAGAGAGAGAGAGAGAGAGAGAGAGAGAGAGAGAGAGAGAGGACAAATATACAGTACTCGTCCCACCAACAGGTAGAACAAAATCAACAAAGCTCCTTGAACAGGTAAGGACACGCGCACTGGCCAGTTCCTGCTACCTCTCACAGCACGCACTACTGAGAGGGTTTCCAACAGCACACACACCCGAGCCTTACACATGTGTCGACACGCTGTCAGTATCCACACACACACACACACACACTGAAAACGTAAACGTGCTCTTTCAGAAATGAGTTGATACGCTCAGCAGTATCCCAGTATCTACACGCACACGGGCGGATGTAGGCTCACTAGGCAACCAGGCGCACACATATGAACACGTACAATCTCGCACACGTGCGCATAGTCATGTTTTGACACAGTCACTCAGTATTCAAGCATATTAACGCGCGCGCACACACACACACACACACACACACACACACACACACACACACACACACACACACACACACACACACACACACACACATATATATACAGGTATACTGGGTCAGACACGCCCGTTCAGTAACCACATGCTCTCATGTAATGCACAAACATAGATGTAACAACACGGTCATACATGTAAATAATACAACTCATTTTTACGAACCACGGTTCTCTCAAACGTTGCCAGCGTTACCAACCTTGACCACACTCTCCCCAAAACGTTGCCAGTGTTACCAACCTTGACCACAGTCTCCCCAAAACATTGCCAGCGTTACCAACCTTGACCACACTCTCCCCAAAACGTTGCCAGCGTTACCAACCTTAACCACACTCTCCCCAAAACATTGCCAGTGTTACCAACCTTGACCACACTCTCCCCAAAACATTGCCAGCGTTACCAACCTTGACCACACTCTCATTGCCAGCGTTACCAACCTTGACCACACTCTCCCCAAAACATTGCCAGCGTTACCAACCTTGACCACACTCTCCCCAAAACATTGCCAGCGTTACCAACCTTGACCACACTCTCCCCAAAACATTGCCAGCGTTACTAACCTTGACCACACTCTCCCCAAAACGTTGCCAGTGTTACCAACCTTGACCACACTCTCCCCAAAACATTGCCAGTGTTACCAAAGGTGGCTACCAAAGGATGTCGGTCACCCAAACGAATGTAGGTCATTAGTGGTAGGACTTGAGCTACACAGCATGCTGATTGTGTTGAACCATTGATTATACTGCTGCTCTAATTGGCAGGATTAGGTGACAGTAAGGATGTTGTATCGATTGGCAGGATTAGAGGAAGGAAGATGAGGTTCAGTGATATAATTATTGAATGTCTTCCCCTCATTCCTACTACTACCACCATTCATACTTCTCCCTTCATTCCTACTACTCCCCCATTCCTACTACTACCACTTTTCCGATTACTCCCTCAATTCCTACTCCCACCATTCCTACTACTCCCTCCATTACTACTACTCCCATCATTCCTACTACTCCCTCCATTCCTACTATTCCCACTTTTCCTACTACTCCCTCCATTCCTACTACAACCATTCCTACTCCAGCCATTCCTACAACTCCCCGTCTTTCTCTTATAACCTTGGCCTGAGCGCACGTACTTGGCCTGAATCTTTAATGTCTTGTTGTTGTTTTTTTGTTACCCGGTAAGTTAAGTGATGTGTGGACAGGTGTGGAGAGTATAGTGTGTTGGGGTGCATAGTTATAGAGGTACAGAACAGCTCCATAATGTGTTGATATAATTCCAGTGGTAATGTATAAGTTCCCAGCGTCTAGTTTGTTGTATTTGGCTGTTGTATTTAAGTCCCTATTGTATTTCTTTGCGGTGCCTCGTCCCTGCTGTATTTACGGGGACACCACTTTTATTTGGTTAACGCCAGGTGATTGTATTCAGCAGAGAGGGAACCCCGTACACAACTTGTTCATAAATAGGTAGTAAACAAGAGTCTATTTAAGGCGAATGTCCGAACACGTGTTGTAAGTTCTCATTGTCGACAGTACGAAATTGTAAAGCCAAATATTACGAAAACATGTTGCAATATTGCATCATGGAAAGGAATATACTTTAATATCGTACAATCATTCCTTTGTCCCGTGTTGGGCTTAGGTTTACCTGTGACTGAGGGAGGCATCGTGTACGCCTTATTATCGTAATCATGCTATCATTAATCTCTCAGGCAAACAGATGTGACAGTAATAACCACAGCGGACCACAGAGTTAGAAAACTATTAGGTAATACCCGTGAGATAAGGCAGTTATCGTCTAAAAATATGGACGTAAACATGAGCGCTGGCAACACTCATCCACGTGGGGAAGAGTCCGGACTGACAACAAAAGGGCCCAAGTTGCCAAGTACCATAATATTAGGGCTTTTTTTTACGTGTCATATATACGCGTTCCCACCACCTATAATGACACGAAATTATAATAAATATTACAACGTACGAGTATAAATTAGTGAAAATATTAGTTTTTCTCGTATATTTTGCCTTACAAGAATTAAATAAAAAATAAATAAAAAACATCGAGTATGGAATTGGTCTCCCATCGCGTTTATGAAATGGTTTAAAAGTAAAAATTGGAATAGAAAAAAAATGTAGTTTGTGGTCAAGAGAAGCCTTGTAAGTGCCAAGACGCAGTAGACACCAGCGCCAGGGAATATTGCGCGAGATTTCGAGGTCTGGCTGCTGGTGGTGGCGGGGTTATGTAATACCTGAGTGGTTGTTGGCGATGGTTAGTTTTGTAATTCATTGGTGGTGGTGGTGGTAATAGTAGTAGTTTTGGTGGTAGTAGTAGTAGTGGTGATAATGGTGGTGGTAGTAGTAGTAGTAGTAGTAGTAGTGCTGATAGTGACCCAGTCAAGTTAGTTTCGTCATACTGGTTGCCCTGACAATACCTACGTGTTTACATTGTTGAATACTGGCTAGTGAACTCTCTCTCTCTCTCTCTCTCTCTCTCTCTCTCTCTCTCTCTCTCTCTCTCTCTCTCTCTCTCTCTCTCTCTCTCTCTCTCTCTCTCTCTCTTATATTCCTGTATAAATAAATCTAGAATAGCCTTATTACTTTACATAATCTCCTCAGTTAATTTAATCATGGAAATTCACCTGACACTCCGCGCTTGCGTCTGTCTGTTTCTGTCTGGATAGTTTTCCGGGTTGGAGCTTCATAACTCAATACTGTTTCGTGTCATTAATTACGAGTCTGACCTTTGGGGTTCCCTTGCAAGGCAGTTTATAGTGTTATTATTATTATTGCTATTTTTTCTTAACGAGAAAAGGAGTTAAAAGTAAAAATTATTGGGGTACTGACACTTAATAATGATCATCATAATAATAATAATAATAATAATAATAATAATAATAATAATAATAATAATAATAACCACTACTACATTAGCTGCTTACCACGTGGTCTGATATTTATAAACAATATCTTTAATTCACACTCGCCAGCTTGGTGAGGTGGGTCATCGACTCTGTGCGTGCGTGTACAGTATATGCCTGTCTCTGTGTAAAAACAATCAGAAACGAGTAGATCTGCTTGTATAGAACAAAGCAAGTGTACTAATTGGGGGGAAACTGGTTTGACACCGGAGAGAACGGATAAAAGGTCAAGTTAGAGAGAAGAAGAAATACAAATACGTGACATTTAAATCACAGAGACATATTATGATGATTTTTCAGCTGGTCGGTCGAGCCTCGGTTAAAACAAATTATTTAAGCACAGCCTTTACGTCGACATCACTGCTCTTGGCCAGAGACCCTGACCTTAAATGAAACGTATTGAAATAAATGAACTATCTATTTTATTTCTTATTAAAACTGAGCTGGTGTGTGTGTGTGTGTGTGTGTGTGTGTGTGTGTGTGTGTGTGTGTTTGTCATCGTTCCCCTACGCAACCAGACCCTATTGGGCATTATATCACTATTTCATTCCTATATCATCACTTCTATATAATTACAACCCAGATTATTCTTAACAATATAATTTGGTATGATCGTCAACAGGGAGTTATATAACCACGGCATATTTACCCGGACTATAGAGTATAGGTGTAGTGGCTCACCTTCACGTGGGATATACTTTAATAAGGTGAAGGTCAAGGGCGCGGCAGGTACACTGTTTTTATCAGCCTCGCTCCCTGCCAGGTGGGGTTGATAGGCGGCCACACTACCCTCTAATCTTAGAAGTGTGTGTGTGTGTGTGTGTGTGTGTGTGCGTTCCTTTTCTAAGTGTTAAGAAGGCTTGGGTAGTATTATAATGACACTTTCTTGTAAAAGCTATTCATTATACCTGTACTGTCCCTGTATAAATAAACTGAGTGACACACTTCAGTATTATTTGGGACATCATTATCTTATTTTTAAACGTGTCAATAACTCATGTGTATTACTCACAAGGATGGAATGTTGTTTATTCAATCAATTTACACTGAGGGCAGGAGAACGGGGGGGGGACGTACAGGGTGGTGCATAAATCGCTTTACCGAGAACAAGTAATTCAGTAGTGTGACTTATGGACCACCCTATGTGTTACAGTCATTCTATGTAACTATTCTTTTTTTATAATGGTTGGACATTTTGCTTAAAGAGTGTGACCTAACCTGACTTAACCTAACCTACCTTAACCTAATCTAACGTGACATTACCTTACCTAACCTAACCTAACCTAACCTACCTTAACCTAATCTAACGTGACATTACCTTACCTAACCTAACATAATCTCATCTAAGCTAATCCAGCCTAACATATCATGACTTAACCTTTCCTATCCTAACCTACCTTAATGTAACCTGACCTACCCTAACCTGACCTTGCCTGTCCTAAGCGCAGCCTTTCATGAGTTACCTAAAAAAAAAAGTTATACTACTGTAGATATTAATTAAGTGACAGTTGTGCGGAATATAAATTATGAATCACGAGGCTGTAAGTCATTTCTTATATGTATATTATAAAATACATATAAGACGAATATTTAACTTATACGATTATATGAGTTGAATATTCGTCTTTGCATTTGTATGTTTACATTAATAATATATTTGTCTTGTGTGTGTGTGTGTGTGTGTGTGTGTGTGTGTAATTCTTGTCATGAGCGTCCTTATTAGCACACATCTGTTTACCCTGACCAATCTTGTATCGGCTGTGTAGTCAGTGAAGCTCTCTCTCTCTCTCTCTCTCTCTCTCTCTCTTTTATTCTTAGTCAACCATACAGCCCTTCTGCCTCTCTGCCCGCCCTCCCTAACTAACATGCTGATGGAGGTTTTCTCTGTGGGTTGTATCTTGATAGTATCTTCTCACTGCCAGCCTCTGAGAAAATTACAGACCGTCCCTTTCGTCTACTTCCCATTCGCTCCCTCTCTCCCTCTTATCACCTCTCATTCAATCTCTCCCTCTCACTCCCTCCCTCTCACCAGATCCTCCTCTCACCACCTCCCTCTTTCTAGGTCACCCTCTCCCACCTCCCTCTCACCCCCTCCTTACTAGGTCACCCTCTCACCACCTCCCTCTCATCCCCCTCTTCTACTAGGGTCACCTCACCACCTCCCTCTTACTAAGTCAACAAATTCCTCTCACCACCTCCCCTCTCTCACCCCTCCTTATTAGGTCACCCTCTCAACACCTCCCTCCCTCTTAATAGGTCACCCTCTCACCACCTTACTCTCACCCCTCCTTATTAGGGTCACCCTCTCACCACCTCCCTCTTACTCAGGTCAAATTTCTCTCACCACCTCCCTCTCACCCCTCCTTATTAGGTCACCCTCTCAACACCTCCTCTTACTAGGTCACCCTCTCACCACCTTCACTCTCAATTTCCCTCCTTATTAGGTCACCTCTCACCACCTCCTCCCTCTTACTAGGTCACCCTCTCAACACCTCCCTCTTGCTAAGTCACCTCTCACCACCTCCTCTCACCCCCTCCTTCTTACTAGGTCACCCTCCCTCACCACCTCCCTCTTACTAGGTCACCCCTCTCAACACCTCCCTCTTACTAGGTCACGCTCTCACCCACCTCCCTTTCACTAACACCTCTCCCTCTTACTAGGTCACCCTCTCACCACCTCCCTCTACTAGGTCACCCTCTCAACACCTCCTCCCTCTTACTAAGTCACCCTCTCACCACCTCTTCACTCTCACCCCCTCCCTATTAGGTCACCCCTCTCACCACCTCCTCTCTACTAGGTCACTCCTCACCACCTCCTCTTACTAGGTCACCTCAACACCCTCCTCTTACTAAGTCACCCTCTCACCACCTCCTCTCACCCCTCCTTATTAGGTCACCCTCTCACCACCTCCCTCTTACTAGGTCACCCTCTCAACACCTCCCTCTTACTAAGTCACCCTCTCACCACCTCCCTCTCACCCCCTCCTTCTTACTAGGTCACCCTCTCACCACTTCCCTCTCACCAGATCCACCTCTCACCACCACCTAACCTTGGAGTGAGCTCCGCCGAGTAAATATTGTCACTATAACCGCAGTCATTTTTCTCTATGACAATTTTGCCTCCCTCACTCATTCTGATTTCTCAAGGTAACTTCCGGCAACACCCAGTCACTGTTACCTGCTTGTTTTGATTGTTGTTGTTTTTTGTGTTTGTGTTAGTGTGGTTGTTATTAGGAGAGAGATGAATGTTATGGACTGTTATTTCCTTTTCGTATGTTTTCTTTTTTCTTTCATTTTTCTTTTTCTTTGTTCTTCTTCGTTGTAATCCTTTTCATAATTCATCGTCTTCTTTTTATTCTAATTCTCCCTCTTCTTCTATGTTTTTTATCTTTTTCTTTGTCTTCTTCTTCCACTTCCTATATTTTGTTTCCTCTTCTACCCACCCGATTTTCTTCTTCTATCTTTTACCTTTCATTTCTTCCATTCAACTTATTAACCAGTACAGTGACAGAGACCAACCTTACAGCGATACAGCCTCCTTAAACGACGGATTAGGTTCGGTTAGGTTAGAGGTAGGGCAGGTTAGGGGAGGGATAAGTTAGGTAGTTTTGGTTAGGTTAGGCGAGGTTAGAGGTAGGGCAGGTTAGGGGAGGGATAAGTTAGGTAGTTTTGGTTAGGTTAGGTGAGGTTAGAGGTAGGGCAGGTTAGGGGAGGGATAAGTTAGGCGGTTTTGGTTACGTTGAGTGAGGTTAGGGGTAGGGCAGGTTAGGGGAGGGATAAGTTAGGTAGTTTTGGTTAGGTTAGGCGAGGTTAGAGGTAGGGCAGGTTAGGGGAGGGATAAGTTAGGTAGTTTTGGTTAGGTTAGGTGAGGTTAGAGGTAGGGCAGGTTAGGGGAGGGATAAGTTAGGCGGTTTTGGTTACGTTGAGTGAGGTTAGGTTAGTTTGTTTAATATTCGGTTAGGTTAGTCTTGGTTTGTGCTGGTATTAACTGGTTAGCTTCCTGGATCGGGTTTGGGATTAGTCAGCTCTTCTTAGTCGTCACTCTGCACCCTGTAATGAGCGCACACTTCTTAGAATCATGGACCAACTGGCACCAATAAGCCATAATACACAGGCTGTGCTTCCGTGTTCAGATGCTCAGAAAATATCTCGTTTTTTTCTTTTTTCCGCATCACTTATGCCATTTTTCTTCTTTCTTCCTTGTCTGTCTATGCTACTACTACTACTACTATTATTATTACTATTGTCCTTACTACTACTACTATTACTAATGTTCTTACTACTACTACTACTACTACTTGGATAATGGCCTCGAGCCTCCCTCAATAACCATACCTTCGCCACCATTTTATTACCTTAATATTAAATATCCTAAAACATAAGTAACTATCCTCGCTGTGTTGAGTTAGTTGAGCCGCAGATCTATGCTGCATTCAGTGACTGTTGCCTCATAGTCAATATCTGCACATGTTGTCGGCTTTGGGGCCGATGCTCTCCTTCCCCTGAGGCAGAGCAAAGCCGACCGAAGGAGGGAGGACAGTCGACATCTCATACAGGCTGTAACATAACTTCTGGGCTGCTGTTTCTGTTCGGATATCACCTTCGCGAGTCTGGCGTAGAAGCATCTTGCACTTGGTCCCATCCCACCAGAGGTTGTGAACACTAGAGGAGTGAAGCTGCCTTGATCAACGTTCTGAATTCTCTCCCCGTATGCCCTTATCTTGTCGTTCTCGTTCCTCCTGTGTGCAGCATAGAGAGCTAGGTTACGGTGACAAGCGGCCATGGGATAAAAAATCCTGATGTCGAAGAAGGCTCGCTGTCCCAGCTGCGTCCAGAATACTCGAGCACTGACGTCAACACGGGCTTCGTTGGATGTGTTTGAAGTCCTATGTTGGAAATTCTCACCGTCCAATGGAAGGAGGGTCGGTTCTACCTTGAAATCACGACAGATTTCCTTCAACATATTTTCTGTGAGATCCCTTACTTCGTCATGCCTCATGCATATGAAGCCCCCTTTCTTGCACACCATGGCGTGATCGACGTCATAGGAAGAGCCACACACGCATTGGGAGAGCAAACCTTCTACTGGCCTACCGTACCTTAGTGCAATGGCATCTGTAAATTCTTATTTATTGAGACTGAAACCATTTGCCCTTATCGGTAACGTAGTTAACCAGTTCGAGGCGCCCACCTCCTGCGCTATAGCTACTACTACTACTAGTATTAATATACTATTGCTATTACTACTTTTTATGGCCTCCAACCTCCCCTTACAGTAGAAACATACCTTCTCCACACTACTGCTACTACTACTACTAATAATAATATAGTAAAAATTATAATGATCTATCCAATAATTTTAATAACATTAAAATAAACACAAATAATAATTACTACATTGAAGATGCCGATAACTTAAGGCAGACTAACATTATTAAAGGTGGAACACACACACACACACACACACACACACACACACACACACACACACACACACACACACACACACACACACACAATAGTACCCCCCCCCCTCACATGTAATCCATATTTAGAACAGAACCATTCCAGCCGCTATTATAGACCTTACATAAAACATTCAGTCAAGGTAAACCTGAGCGTGTACCGGGTCTTGAGAACTGCACAGAGTCACCTTCGTCGGCTGTGTCTATGTCTATGCCAAGTATGTACTGACTGTGGAACCGTTTGATGAGTTTTTTTCTTATTTACATATTAATTAATTCATCTATATTGGCGTATACAAGTTTCTCTATATACTATTTATTGATTTACTTCTATATTTATTTAGTTATTTATATATTTAGCCGTTTATTTATATCTTGATTTTCTAATTATATATTTACACATTTATTTATTTATTTTATATTTACCTATTTATATATTTCTTGAGTTATATATGTATTTATTTATTCATTTTCTTATTTACGTATTTATTTGTTTATTTGTTGATATATTCTAATATTTTCCCGCCATCATCCACCTTACGTCACTGTTAGGACCGCCTGAAGATTAGGCCCCTTACCTAGGGAGTTAGGTTAGGTTAGGTTAGGTTCGGTAAACGATAAGGTGAAATTAGCTAGGGCGCCTAATCATCAGTTGAGATTAACCAGGGAGCCAAATCATGAGGGGAGATTAGCTAGGACACCTAATCGCTAGGTGAGATTAGTTAGGCTGCTTAATCTCCAGGTGAGCTAAAAATTATGAGGAGCGGGTACATACATCAAGGTGCTGACCAAGGTTGTTTGTAATGAGGAAATGATCATGGTAAACTTATTTATGCACACTCACCAGTTCCCTCCTGCTCTATAATTATTATATAAGTCGATCTTACTGACATGTTTTTAATATTTACACCTGAGTTCAGTTGTTGGTACTTACGTGTATGTTTTATTTGTGTGTGTGTGTGTGTGTGTGTGTGTGTGCAGTCATATTACGTATACAACTTTATATGCGGGTTGTGTTACTATATAAATTGAATGATTTAATTCTGAAACTATATAGATCTCTTAAGTCGGTATTATACAATTATAAATATATACAGTACTTCATTTTTTGTTTATAGTTTGCCAAAAGCTTCGACAATTCCAATTACCAGTCACTCCAAAATGGCTGCCACAGTCATTTGCGAAAAGTTGGTCTTTAAACCTGACGGGCCATTCACGTTAGCGTGGGAGCCAATAAGACAGCGTAGTCGACACTGCACTCGACCACCGCTCACTTCCCCAGCAGTATAGTTCGGTGCCATTTTGCAGCTGATAGCGCTTCACTCATTGGCCGACCACAGAACTCGAACCGGAGATCGTTGAGTCACGAGGCGAGTGTTATTCTGGGAACACTGAGTAACAACCAGAAGAATGTTTCCTAGTGTTGTAGGGTGAGACTGTGCATGTGTTACTTACATGAGAAATGACGCACTTGATCTAGGTGAATGAAGGGAATTGTGTCTGTGTCTGTGTGTGTGTCCTTGGGTAATGACACCATCACCAGGCTACACGCAACTCAGGTTTCTGTTGTCACCCGCGCCGTGATCTTTGTAATGGTCATGGTGATGTGTTCATCCCTCCCTCACCCTCCAAAGTAAGTGTTGAGCGTACGCCAGTTTTGTTCTCTCTATATATCTTTCTCTCTCTCTCCCTCTCTCTCTCTTTGCCTCCAATAAATGAGCTTTCTTTCCTTCGTAGGTGGTCTGGGAGCAAGTACAAGGGTTAGACTGTGATGTGATTTTACTGCACAGAGTTAATGATATAGTATTTTATTTTTATTTTTTTAGGCACAGTTAATATTCGTGTGCTCAAGTCATTTGCAGGGAGTATGGGAACTGGTTGACACACACACACACACACACACACACACACACACACACACACACACACACACACACACACACACACACACACACACACACACACACACACACACACAGTATAGGCTGCAAGTATATAAATTTGTGCGTATATGAGCATGACATCTCCTTGTTCTGCCTTCCGGTGGAGTAGAGGCCACAGATCGCAAACGCGACTTACTCTCCATACTGCAAAGTTAGTCTTTGTGTAACCTCCAATGTCCCTGAACTGCGTCTCGCGTGCTGCCTTGGAGGTGTGTGTGTGTGTGTGTAGTGGCCTTGGCTACACTGCCTCACATCCTGCGCGTATTGCAACCTGGTAATACTGCAACACAAGACTTAATAGTGTTTGTAGCAAAACAAATCGGTAATTTAACGAACAATGCTGAGCGTAATTCGTGGATGATTGAAGGTTAAAACATAATAATAGCAGAATGTTACTGATGCGTAGTGTGTTTGTCGCGGTTGATTAGGTAAAAACGCTGCATTTTAGAGGTAAAAATAATATGGGTTGTGAGATGTTAGTAATGGAATGGTGGTTGACCATTCAGAACCTGAAGAAATACAGTTCTTATAGACCATCAGCACACGCAGAATGTGTATGTCCGCCTTGTATCCTGGTTTAATAAGAGGGAAGATTGAGCGTAGTGGAGCTTACTGGGTGAGTGTGGTGCAACTTATACATAAATGGAAGACGAAGATTAATGGATTCATGGTTAAATGACTTGCAATAAGGTAAACAATGGGGAAACTGTGTGTGTGTGTGTGTGTGTTTGTTGATGAATGTCGTTGTACTGGGTCTAGTCCTGAGGTGTCTGCCGATCTTTTGCTCATAATCTGTGTGTTACGTTGTCTCTTTCATTCTCTCTTTCTCACTTTGTTATCCATTATCTCACAAAAGCTTATTTATATTCTCCATCTTTCCCACGCTTAGTATCATACAGCCTTGATCGTCATATTTCTGTTTTTATTACCATTCTTTCACCTCCCATTCTTCTTGTTTATCCTCCATTTTTATCCTATTTTCTCTTATTTTTGTTCTTCACTTTATCATTCTCTTTGCCTGACCAAGATTTATTGTCTGATGTATCTGTTCTTGTTTTATTCTTGTACCACTTTTGTCGACATTGGTGTTATTATTTGTGTTTTCCTCTTTGTGTACCTTACAGGATGCTCGCTTGAGTGCTTGCTTCCCTCTCTTCTCCCCCCCCCTCTTCCTCTTCTTCCCTTCTGTTCCTCCTCCTCACCCCCCCATTCTCCCCCTCTTGTCTTCACTCACGGATCCCTCTTCCATCCCCTCCCCACGGGCTACCTAATAACCATTTTCTTTCCCATTGTTCTTCCTTTACATTTATCCTTCCTTTCATCTGCACACTTATCACCGAGACTCATTCTTCTATTCCTCTTCCCCTTTTATACCTGTGTTCTCTTTGTTTACTAGATCTTCATACATATTATTCGTCGATCTTCCTGTATAATTCTTCTTCGTTTCGACTTTTGTCTATTTCCCCCTTGCTTACTCATTCGTTCATGACTATTTCATCTTATCTGTCAAACTAAATCTTTCCCTCCTTAGTGTTTCTTCTTTCACTTCACACTCCCCATCCTGCACGCACGGTAACAATGAGGCAGAGAAGTCGGTGTGAGAACTGAGATGGCCAGACTAAAATCTATTTCCTCCTCCTCCTCTCTTCCTCCCTACTTCTCTCCCTCACAGCCTCGGCTCCTGACGCTCAGTACACAGGGACGTCACCCATGGCATCACACACAAATGCCTAATCACGATGATACTCTTGTTTTACTGTTGTGTTTGATATACTGAAACTATTTATATAAACGAAATGTCTGGGCTTATCAAGACGTTGGATAGGTATTGTTGAAGCACAACTTAGCATTTGTGGTTAATTTCTCATTGTTGTGGTCCATTAGGGATGCAGCGACAGACTGGATACAGCGCTTGCCTCCTGTCCTGATCAGGGTCGCTGTTCCTAGTCAGAATCACCCACCTGTCCATCCACCTGTAAGTAGATCCCTAGTTTAACATTTTTGGGAGTGAACGCAGTCTAAAAAAGTGCCAGCCAGATAGCCTACTTGTGGCCGCAGGCATAATATACAGTATCTGTACTGTTCCAAACAGGATCCAAATAAAATGCACTCTGATCTGTATGTTAAGATATATGACGTATATCCCCGGAAGGTTGGTTGCGTCTAGATGTATTGTATGGGAAGGTATTTCTGAAAGGAGTGAATTATCTTTTTATGTGCGTCACCAGATATATACTTTAAAACTACGACAAGAAACAATCACCAATAAGTTCACGTTTGACTCACGTGAAACCTTTGTTCCTCACAAGAGTGACTCGCTCAGCTGTAACTGTGTTCCCTCAACTGTGCTTCAGAAATACCATATCTTGAGGCAACGCTTCGGTCCACCAGGTTTTACCCAAAGACAATTTCTTCAGTTGCTTCAGCAGCTAAAGCCTTTAAAGTAGTTTTTGCTCAAGAGAATAAATATTGACAATTAAGCAAGATATTTTTATTAAAGAGATGTTTCTAAGCTTTTCTAAGTAGAATGACACCACAAAGTGTCTCATTAACAGACAGGTGGGGGGGACTGTGGGGGTGGAGGGCTGGAGGCGGGACGGGGAGGGGCGAAGCGAGGCGAGACACTAATGCAGGAGGGCCTTGCATTCATCACACCCGTGCAAGGACGCAGTTTGCGACATCTCTCCCGAGGACGGAACGTGAGGCCGTTCCGGATCTTCTTTACTGACTGATTTTGTGTGTTTCTGTACACACATTTATGACGCGTGAAGAAATAGACAAGTCTACAGGTGAAAGATATTAACAAATTAAAAAACAGGTGGATGCTATGAACTGCAGGATCAAGTGCGTATATGTATTATGTAAACAAGGAACACGTGGGCTGTATTAGAACGTGGATAGTAAACAACAATACAGGTTTAGGATATGAATATTGAGGCAACTTTATAATCCAGGGCAGCTGCAGATTACACCATTGAGACCGAGTTGCTGGGCCGCCAATCACCACTACAAGGGCCCTCTACCCTTGACTCGCCCCCAATAGATTGTGTGTACGTGGTTATGCCTGGGATATTGATACCACAGGGGAATACCCCGACAATCCCCGAGTCTAGCTACACTACTTGTGAACTTGATGGGTGCCTCAACTCCCATAACGTAATCCCCACTATATCCTTGAATGTCATGCTGCCACCTACAGTATATGCCTCCTACGGGTTAACCCATGCAGCTGTCACCAACGCGCTGTGCCGTCCCTTCCTGATCAAAATATCACCACCACCACCATCTCCTCCCACATACAAAACCAAACACTTGACATTTTTAGGGGGAGGGGTGGGGGGGGGGGCTAATACTCTTTGTTCTAAACAAGTGAAACTATACAGGAACCCACCTAGTGTTATACCTGTTCTTCCCTGTACGCCCTCTCTAACTTGTCTCTGTCAGAATCAGTGGTCGCTCAGGCACTCCCCCTTCCTGAACATCACTTGAAGTCTTAGAGAGCAAGAATTAATTTTTTATGTCTTCCATTTAGGTGCTCGTAATGCAATGGTCTTCGCTTTGCACGGAACACACAGGGAAAGCTAAATAAACTACTATCCCCCGCACACTAGGGAGGATGTGAACATTTATACAGAGTTTGAGGGTGAGTCAATGAACACACATGTACAGGAGGAGGATGTGAACCATTGAACAGGTTTACAAGTGTAGGATATAAACAAGGCGAACAAATCTACTGGTGTGGAGGATGTGAACAAGTGAACAATGTTACAGTTGGAAAATATGAACAATAAGTAAGTCTACAACATGAATTGAACCAAGAGAGCATTTGTACAGATGGAGGAAATGCACAGATGAACAAGACTACAACTGGAGAATATGAATCAGGGAACACAGAGGCGGGCGGGAAATGTGAACAATTGAACAAACGTAGGATGGGCGGCGGCCGTCAGACCTTCACCTTTTTACACCCGGCACTTACCGTAATGCTGTTGTGGGCGGCGTGTGGGAGGGGCGGGTTGTGGGTTGGGCGGCATGTAGGGAGACGCGATGTGTGGGAGGGGCGGGTTGTGGGTTGGGTGGCATGTGGGAAGGAGCAATGTGTGGGAGGGGTCCCATGTGTGAGGGAGAGGATTGTGGGCGGGGCGATGTGGGAGAGCGACTGTGGCGGGGTGATGTAGGGAAATGGTGTGTGGGCAGTCAGTGGTGCGATATGAATGAGGCGTATGGAGGGGGGATGTGACTAGGTGTGGTGGGGAGTAGATGTGCCAGTGTATAGGGAGGGGTAAGGTGTGCAACAGTGTGTGAGGTGTACAGTGGGGTGGGGGGGTGAGGTGTATTGCTTGTGGGAAGGGTGAGGTGTAACAATGTGTGGGGGTGAGGTAACAGTGTGTGTGGGTGAGGTGTAGCGTGGGAAAGGTGAGGTGTAACAGGCGGGGGGAAGGGTGGAGGTACAGGGTGTGGGGTGGGGGGAAGGGTGAGGTGTAAATATGGTGTGGGGGAAGGGTGGGGTGTAACTGTGTGTGAAGTGGGAGGTAACAGTGTGTGGGGAAGGGGTGAGGTGTAATAGTGTGTGGGGAGGGGTGAGGTGTAACAGTGTGTGGGGGGAAGGGTGAGGTGTAACAGTGTGTGGGGGGAAGTGTGAGGTGTAACTGTGTGTGGGGAGGGGTGAGGTGTAACAGTGTGTGGGGGGAAGGGTGAGGTGAGGTGTAACTGTGTGTGGGGAGGGGTGAGGTGTAACTGTGTGGGGAGGGAGGATGAGGTGTAAGTGTGAGAAAGTCCTTTAAGCTACACACTAACATTCCATTGATAACTTTGATAATATTGTGAGAACTTTGACAAACAGCTCAGTTATAAATAATATTTATTATTATTATTATTATTATTATTATTATTATTATTATTGTACTTTACGGTTTATTTTCCCCAAATCTACAAATAACAGTAAATTTTAGAAAACTTAAAATATATTGAATTAATTGGATAAGATGTGAAACAGGCGTTGAAAATGTCCCCCTTCTTCCCCACTGTCTCACTCCCTACATCCCCTTCCCCTCCCCCTCCATTCCCCCTACGCCTTTCCCTCCCCCGCCCCCTCCATATGGTATCGAGGAATGTTGACAATTTCAGCTGTAAATAATCATGGATAATCATAGTTAATTATTTAATGATTTCGCGTGGAGTTGTGGTAAAATAAATTATATGTTGAGTGACGTAAATAGTTCTCGTGAGGATACAATAACATCCACGAACCACCAAAGAACAAGAACATGTTTTCTCTTATGTGGTTATAACGGACGATCACAGGTACACGTTAACTGTTGTGTAAAGGGCAATGATAAAACGTCGTTCCCTCTTTAGCCATCTTGTAGAAGGGAGGGTCACTGGAGGGCAGGAAGGAAGCCTCTCTTTCTCCTTTTAATTTATCATTTGTAACTGCATCTCCCTCCCCCACCCCCCTGTTTCCCTTTCACCCCCCTCACATCCGGATACCCCCGCCCTCCTCCACCCCACCCAGGGGCTCAGCTACCAACCGTCTCGGGGCTGTATTCAAACTGGTGAGGAGGCAGGTGACTGTCTATCTCTCTCTCCCTCTCTCTCTCTCTCACCCACAGTTGTCGGGTTTATTGAGCTATCTTAACTATATTACTTTTATCTGATGCAGTAATTATTAACCTCATTTCTTTACTCGTCATTATCCTGTGAGTGGCGATCTTCACATGACCAGAAAACGAAAAGAAAAAGAAACTAATATATGGTGATGAAATCTTGGCGCAGGCACAGATATCTGGGCAATATTATGGTAGCTGGCAACCCTCACAGGTGAACGACCATGGCGGAATCCCTCGCTGTAACGAACCTTGTCTTTCTGTTAAATCTGGAACTAAGTGAACAAAAGAAAACCTTACTCTAAGAATCTTGGTAGAATGCTGCGCCGATTGTACCCAAAAGATAAACAATTAAAGCCCTGGGAGTGGTAGCTGGTGTGCGCACGAGCGGACGCAAACAAACCAAGCTGAATACTGCGCAGTTTGACCGTTACCTAAGAAAGAAGACGTGCTATATTTAGTTTGGAGAGTGTTTGTTGTGGTAATAACGGCGGTAGTGGTTGTAGTGATAGTAAACCGACGATATAAGGTGTAGACATGGAAGTATTTAACAGTAGCAGCAGGGATGATGGTGGTGGTTGATGAGGCACTTGGGGGTTGTTGTAATATTGTCGTTATGAAAGTTCCATGACTGATAGGATTGGCCTCTGTGGTTGGTTGTACAGTATCAACTTATTGTACGAGGTGACTTTAGTGTTTCTTCTTCTTCATATTATTATTATTATTATTATTATTATTATTATTATTATTATTATTATTATTATTATTAATTACTCCCATTTGAGCAAGTAATAATGATGGTGATATCAGTAATAACTTATAACAATCATACATATGGTAATAACAGCGGTACGTAATGCGTAAATATTACCCCATTTCCTGTAAGTGTCTTAACTGTACTAACAACATTGGCTTGTTAATGACAGTCGTTACAACTAGTAGTAACATTACGGTACCTCGTTTTTAATAGCTGTAGCAAATGCACTAATAACGTAAAAGCGTGTTAGTAACAGTCTCCGTAACTGTGGTAGTAATATATCATAGGAGAATTACGATAATATTTCATGAAGGCAATACAAGGAAAATTAGGTGACTGGGAAAGATTATATCATGAAGATTGGCTGGCTGGTGGGGACGGTAAGGCTTGTTGTAACGGAGAATGATAACTTTATATGGTGATGTAGGGTGTCATAAATAAAGACACACACACACACACACACACACACACACACACATTAATACACAACATAAACATATAGCATAAACACATACACCAAATAAAAACATTCCCATAAATACATTTTCTCTCTTCTACACACAAACACATAGATAAACACATACACACAGTCACAGTATTAAACAAACACATGCAGACACACACAGGCACACACAGATGTGAACACACAGACAAAAGTAAACACATAGACAGGAGTAAAGACACACAAAGGTAAACACAGACACACACACAAAAGTAAACACACAGAAACAGAAGTAAACACTCAGACACACAAAAGTAAACACACAAACATACACAGAAGTAAACACACACACACACAAACGTGAACAAACACACAGGGGTGGGGTATGTCTGGTGAGCGTTACATAATGTTACTGGTAGTGGTAACGGCTCTACCTGCCACCACTTTTTTGTACTGTACATGTTTGTTTGGTCCCACCGAGGTAAACTTTAAAGTGAGTTTTTGTCTCATATAACCATAATTCTCTCACGCACACACACACACACACACACACACACACACACACACACACACACACACACACACACACACACACACACTACATACACAAAAATACATATATTCATAATCATAAAAGGAGAGAGAGAGTGGTAATGTTACAGGGGTGCAAATCAACACATCCTCCTGCCCCCACTGTTGCCACTCCTACAAGGTTAAAACAGGGTAAGGAGGAGGAACCTTTGCAACGCTGTGTCTCAGAGGGAGCAGCATCAGTTCCGGGGATGTGTGTGTGTGTTTCCGGGACGACAAGATCCTGAGGTGAAGACAAGGTGTGGAGAGTGAAGACAAGAGGCTGCAGTGAAGCTATGGATCTACGGTGAAGGTTACAGGAGCCTCGGGACCACGGTTAGGTTTAGAGTCTTACTGAAGGCTCATGGTGCAGACAAAGAGAACAAGATGAAGACAGAGGCTCATTCATATAAAGCAACGAGCCGGAATACAACAGGTGGTCATGATGGTGTTTTTTTGTCCTCAGTGAAGACATACACAGGTTGTTGGTCAAGATAGAGAACCATGAAGAAAGAAGAAACCTATTGTGAAGAAAAAACATGAAAGTGAAAAGGCTTTTAAGTTACATAATCCGAAGTGAAGACAAATAGGTGTTGTTAAAGCCTGATGCTCAATGATGAAGATAAATGGGTGCAATATAAACTGAAGACAGATCCATATAAGTCAAGGCTCAGAAGACAGAAGGGCTTACATCGATGATAAGAGTTGGTGTTGAAGACAGGAGGCGATGTAGATGATAGGGGTCTGTGATGAAGACAGAATCCTATTGTAAGACTAGATGCTGTATGTTGAAGACAGGAAGTTATTGGGAAGAAAGACAGGAGTGTTGGAAAGTAATCTGTACCTTGGGTGTCAGGTGATAGTGAAGAAAAAGTACTGCCGGTGAAGACAAGGGGCTGTGCTAGTAGAGAAAATGCTTCCAATGTGAAGAATAAGATAACATGGTGAAGGTAAGAGGTCTGTGTGGGGGAGAAGCCAAGGTAAAGCCAGATGACCTTTGGTGAAAACACATGATAAGGAGGAAAAAATCCCCCAACAAAACGCAAAAAACTACTCACACAAACAAACAAATACAGTTGTAAACAAACTTCATCACAAATTCAACACCAGTGCCTACACAGCCTCTAACAGCGCTAAAAATAGCACTTATAATACCAGTTCCGCTGGCTGCCTTTGGTAACACTGAGGCCGTTACCTTGGCCTTGGCACCACTGCTCTCTCACCAACAGTTACACCCAGAAGTGAGTGGGACCAACGTCTGGTAATATGTTCTCTCTTATATTATTAGGGATGTGATGAAACTCCTCAGGACGCGTGATTATATTTTAATATTTGTTGTTTTATAATATTTTGAATTGTTTATGTTTTAAGGAAGTCTGTTGAGTCTTATGTTTGAGTATATATATATATATATATATATATATATATATATATATATATATATATATGCAAGTAAATCACTGTAGGTGCAAGGTGATTTCAGGGGTGAGTACAGTCTGTACTCACCCCTGAAGATGTGAATTACACGAAAGCGCTTGGGAACTCGTGTTTTCTTCTTTCCTTGTGGTTATCAGCATATATATAAAGCCGTAATAGAAGAGAGTGAGGCAGTTAGCAGACACAGCCAGTGAGGGAGGGGGGATACACAGCAGACAAGTGAGAGATGGTGAGGATGAGGGAGGGAGAGAAAGATGACACGCAGCAGACAAGTGAGAGAGAATGAGGGAGGGGAGAAGGGAAGGCAGCAAGCACTCAACGGTGCCCGCGAGCCACTAGTCACCTTCAGTACCACAAACATGGTCATGGGCGAGGGTGTGACCGTGAGCTGCCCCGCCGGAAGTGTCTACAGCCACTGTCTCCCACCACCTGTACACTGACTGTCTCCCACCACCTGTACACTGACTCTCCCACCACCTGTACACTGACTGTCTCCCACCACCTGTACACTGACTGTCTCCCACCACCTGTACACTGACTCTCCCACCACCTGTACACTGACTGTCTCCCACCACCCGTACACTGATTGTCTCCCACCTCCTGTACACTGAATGTCCCCACCTCTTGTACACTGAATGTCCCACCTCCTGCACACACTGACTGTCTCCCACCCCTTACACATGAATGCCCTCCCACCCCTTGTACACTGAATGTCTCCCCACCTCCGTACACTGGACTGTCTCCCACCACCTGACTACCACCTGTACACTGACTGTCTCCCACCACCTGTACCTGACTGTCTCCCCACCACCTGTACACTGACTGTCTCCCACCTCCTGTACACTGACTGTCTCCCACCTGTACACTGATTACCTCACCACCTGTACACTGATTGTCTCCACCACCTGTACACTGATTGTTCTCCCACCACCTGTACACTGACTGTCTCCCACCACCTACCTACACACACTGACTGTCTCCCCACCTCCCGTACACTGACTGTCTCCCACCACCTGTACACTGACTGTCTCCCACCACCTGTACACTGACTGTCTCCCACCATCTGTACACTGACTGTCTCCCGCCACCTGTACACTGACTGTCTCCCACCTCTTGTACAGTGTAAACTAGCCCGATACTGTCATTCATTGTATATTGGACTATTTACACGAACTTATTGCTGATAAATAACGTGAAAGTCTGATGATTAATGAATAAAAATAAATCACTGTAAAATAATAAAAACCAATTGATGATGATGATGATGATGATAATAGTAATAATGACTAGTGATGAATTATAAACTGTACGTGTCAATCTGTCCTTATGGTAATAAATATTGGAAACCTGAAACTCCGAGAGAATTTCATGATCGTCCACGTCTTCATGTAAAGATGGCGGGAATGTCACTTTGTTGCGTTAAAATTGGTTAAATATTAGAGCACGTGATTGGGTATTTTATTCATGGTGAACGATATGAACCTTGATTTATCGTATGTAGTAATTCATGTTGGCCAATGGTGCAATATTTTATTATTATTATTATTATTATTATTATTATTATTATTGTTGTTGTTGTTGTTGTTGTTATTGTTATTATTAATAGTAGTAGTAGTATAGTAGTAGTAGACTCAGTGAATCAGAGAAAAGCTAGCCTACATATCACTTGCCGTGCTCTCGCCATATTAGGGGAAGGAGTGACAGCCCAGACTTGCGATAATTTAATAAAGATTCTTGGCAAACTTTGAGACTGAAGATGAATTCTTACCCCAAAAAATCTGGTAAAACATCATGAATGTGTGAGAAGTATGCAGATTAAGTTGGCATGTGGAGGTGCTTTTATGGTCCGATTACCACACTTATTGTACACGTGGGAGTGAGGGCTAGTTGTGTTCACTCATTGAGAATAATGCACACACACACACACACACACACACACACACACACACACACTTGTAAAATGAAAACAAGTGAGACCTTATCATAATAATCTTTACTCACCAAGTTGTCTATCTATCCGCTACGAGTGTAAACAGAGGACACACCATAAGACCTGTGACACATTAATTTGGTGGTAATGTGCTGGGAATAGAACCGATGATAAAATGGTGTGTGTGTGTGTGTGTGTGTGTGTGTGTGTGTGTCAGATCACAGTCAAACATTCACTTCCGTGCCCAGCGCCAGGCGGCCTTGGTTGGGCGCAAGAGGGAGAGGTGGGGTAGGTGGTGGGGGTAAGGGGACATGTGGGATGGAGGGAGGGAACACGACGAAGGGAAAGGGAGAAGGAGAAGAAGAGACAGAGAGAGAGAGAGGAAGGAAGGAATTGAAGGACACTAAAGAGATTAATTCAAGAAAGTAGGAAGGAGACGAAAAAGATAATGAGAGGAAAATGGAAAGAATAGAGATGAAATCATATTAATAGAGAAAGAAGAGAAGATGAGAGGGAGAGAGAGTAAATAAAAAAAATTAATGTATGGAGGAGCGAAAAAAAGAAGAACTAAGAAGCAGAGAAAGAAGAAGAAATACTAAATGAAGGAGAATGAATGGGAGAGATAAAAGGAAGAGGACGAAGCAGTGTGAGGTGGAAGGGCTGGAGTAAACAGAGAGGAGAGAGAGAGTCTTGGAGAGGATGTGGCTGTACAGTGACTAAAGTGTCTAACTGAGGTCAACCAGCTGAGAGAAGTAGGGGAGGTAAGGGGTGAGGGAGGGGAGGTAAGGGGTGAGGGAGGGAAGGGGTCAGAGGGGAGGTAAGGGGTGAGGGAGGGGAGGTAAGGGGTGAGAGAGGGGAAGGTAAGGGGTGAGGTAGAGAGGAAAAACAGGTGAGTGGTGTGGGAGAGGGAGGGGGGGGAGGCCATGCTATGTCATGAGGAGGAGGGGGCAGGAGAGGTGAGGGCGAGGGGGTAGGGGGATAGGGAAGGGGAAGGATGGGTTAGAAGCAAGGGGGGGAGTGCAGTCAGTGCCTTGTCAAGACCTTTCTTCCTCCCCTTCCTCCAATCATTTATTTATCTTGCCCTCTTCCTCTTCCTCTGCCTCCCCCTCTCCCCCCTCACACTCACACACACACACTCCCCTAGTGACCTAGTCTCACACACATTTTTCTCTCCTCTACTTTATTTTTATTATCTCTCCCCTCACTCTCCTTCTCTCTCTCTATCCCCTTCAACTCTGTCTCTCTTCTTCATTCTCTTCCCTCTCCGTTTACCTCTTTCTTCTCTCTCTTTTATCTCTTTCATTTTACCCTTTTTCCTCATACAGTCATTCCCCTCCCTCTCCCATCTTTACCCTTCCTTCCTCTTCGCCCCTTTTAATTTCCTTCCGCATCCTTTCCCACTTCATTCTTCTCTTTCTTAACGCCTTTCCCTCTTTCATTCGATTCCTCACCCATCTCCCCTCTTTATCCCTCTCCACTTCACCTCTCTCCTCCCCCTTTCACCCTGGAATAACTGTCTCACCCTTTCCCTCTTTCTCTCCTTCACACTTGAGAGGGTAATCCTGATCACCAGAGAGAGTAAGGAAGGAGGCTTAGACCGCCCTCTCCCTCTCCCTTCCCTCTTTCCGCCCTCTCCGGCTCTCACTCACTGAATATGTGTCCCTCTCACAACAACCCTCCCCCTTCCCTCATCCCTAAACACACCCATTTTCACCCCATCACCCCACAAACAAACCCATCTTCACCCCATCACCCCACAAACATACCCATCCCCATTCACCCTAGCTACAAGATGGAAGAACAAGGTCTCCCTAACAGAATCAACAGAGTCAGATTCAGAGTCATATTCAGAGCCATATTCAGAGCCAGATTCAGAGTCAGATTCAGAAACACCGCTACCAGAGTCAGTATAAACTTGAGGTTCAGTATTAAATTTTCCCAGAGTAAGTTTGTGTCTAAACATAGATGTGATTGACATGTAAATAAATCCTCTTAGACTACTAGGCTACCTTAAGTAAGGGAATCAGTTTGCTTTAAGAATTATTTTATGAGGTAATACGCAAAAGCTAAGCCAGTCTCTCTCTGATAAATTTACACATAGCTTGTACCGTATTTATCTAAGGTCACCTCATGCAAATCAAAATTTTACGAGATGCACATTTGAATTAGCATGTAATTGTTTGCCTTATAATTATGTTGAATGTAAACATGTGTACACCTTTGCACCCAGAAGACAATGGATTTTGTCCTTGGTCTCGCGGCATAAACCCATTATTTGAGGACCTTGACGATTGTATAAATTTTCAGGTTGTAGCTTCTGTAACATGCGAAGCTTTTATCTTGACAACTGTGGCATTTACAATAACAATATCTAACATCTCTCACTCTGTACTATTCACAACATTAGCTCCTGTTCAGTGATAAGGAAGAGCTTGTACACTTTAACACTACAACAAACTTAATAATTTTATCCTTTCTCACATAACAAAAAATAAAATAGTTGAATGTATTTCATTACTCTAAAAATTGCAATGTTTATCTCCTCCGCCATAACAAGCAAGAGACTGCAACATGTGTTCATTTCACTCCGGCACCACAGCAATGTTCACTAACTCTCTCGTGTTGATAAGAATTGCGACATCTGTATACATATAAATGACAAATTTCCTAGAAAACCTAACCTAACCTAACCTAATTTTGATATAATTTGGTGAAATAAGTTGGGGTGAGGGGGTTAGTCTTCAGGTGTTCCGTCTATTTACCAGAATTTAGTTTTTATTATCTTATGTTATATGTATTGGTGCAGGTAACTTAGACGCTTCTCGCAGCAACTTTATAACACTGTCTGGTAATTAATATCCGCGCCATTATATTATTACTTACACCACCAATGTACTAAATATGCAATGTTGGCTCTTAAGTTACTAGACACTAAAGACACTCTGCGATATTAACAACAGGTGTCGGGGTGGGGGGGGGATTTCATAAAGGTAAGTAGAGGGCAAATTAGATTTATGACTTATCTATTGGTACTCAGTGTAAGAGGGTAGTCGTTTAAGAGTACGTATGTGTGTGAAGATGTGTATGTCAGTGTGTGTGTGTGTGTAATAATAATAACGGTTTATTCAAAAAGTTCTGCAGCCCAAAGGATGAAAATATACATTAGACATAAATGACTTACTACATACATTGGTGGTTTAACAAAAACCTTCATTAGAGAAAGGTAAAGGAATAAACAGTGAACATACAGATTAATGTTTACAGTGGAGGTCACATAGATCTTGTGCGCTGAGGTGTTGAACAGCAGACACGTAGTGTGTATGTGTGTGTGTGTGTGTGTGTGTGTGTGTGTGTGTGTGTGTGTGTGTGTGTGTGTGTGTGTGTGTGTGTGATATGAAATACTTAATGTTCACCTGTCCCACACCTGTTCCATCAGCTCTTGGGTCTTTAAGGGCCAATGAGAGGGAGAGAGAGAGAGAGAGAGACGGGGGGCAAAACAAAACAATAAAACACGACCAGTATTGTGTTTAGGAATAGGTAAGAAGGTCGCTACTGAAGGAGGTGTGACCATTTATGGGGTGTTCAGCTTATGTGTGTGTGTGCGTTTCACGATTGTTTGAGCACGGAGCCCATAGAAGTGGTCTGCGGAATGTGGGTTACATACTTGTGTGTGTGTGTGTGTGTGTACGTAATAAGAATAGTGATAGCAGGTCATGGTGTTAGTATGGTGGTGACAGTGTTAGTGGCACCAAAGTCAATTATATTTCTCTAGTATATCCAGCATTACTTTCAGAACTATTTCCCATTATCTCCATCGCTATCTCTACCATCTCCAGCATCACACTCGACATTATTTCCATTTCTGCACTGTAACTCGTATCTAAGATGGCCTACTTCGCTGACACTACCTCGACACTTGCGTCGCTATTAACCACTATTATAATCACCATAACTAGTGGCTGTACACGCTGCACCACCACCCATTAACAGGGTCAGCACGACCAAAAACACACCATCTCAGATCACTATTACCACCTTTAAGCACCATCTCACCACATACACCACTACCTATATCACTATCAGTATCACCATCACCACCACCAATAGCTGTTGTTAACCTTTTTAAATAATGAGAAATTTATATGGTCTTGGTGTTGACGATTGAGATGATGATGATGATGATGATGATGATGATGATGATGATGATGGTGAAAGACAGTGTTAGAAACGGAGAACGGAGGCCACTATCAAACGAGTGGATGATACATGTAGTGGAGGTGGAGGGAAGGTAACAGAGAACAGAAGAGAAAGGTTTCAAGGCTTCCTAACCACTAGTGAGGGGGCGAGGAGAGAGGTGGCGAATGGACGGATGGATAGGAGGATGGAGTGAATGGATGGATGGATGGATAGAGGGAGTGAATGGATGGATGGATGGATAGAGGGAGTGAATGGATGAATGGATGGATGGATAGAGGGAGTGAATGGATGGATGGACGCATGGGTGGATTGAGGGAGAGATTGGTGAAATAAAGTGAGGTAAGAGAAGAGGAGAAGAGATGGAAAAGGGGTGAGTGATGAATGGATAGATGGGAGGATGAGAGAGAATAATAAAGGGAAGAAAAAGACGAAGTGATAACAAACTGAGACGAATTGGCAAAAGAAATTGAACTGTACAGGTAGACCGAGTTAATTATTTTTGGTCATAATAAGAAGGTTAATAAGGTAATGTCTGGAGGGTCAGGAAGAGTAGACTGACCTCCATCCCAGGTCACGAAGATGCTCTATCTCACTGACATCCTTCCCATCCTTTCTACTGACATCCTTCCCTTCCTTCCCACTGACATCCTTTCCATGCTACTCACTGACATCCTTCCCATCCTTCCCACTGACATCCTTCCCATGCTACTCACTGACATCCTTCCCATGCTACTCACTGACATCCTTTCCATCCTTCCCACTGACATCCTTCCCATCCTTCTCACTGACATCCTTTCTATGCTACTCACTGACATCTTCTGCTCTCTCCTTCAGTACATGATGCCTCCCTCTCCTTGTGTTCATTATTGGTGTTTTTTTATTAGCGATAAATTCTGGTTTAAGGACTCGTAGAGGCAGCCGTGAGTGCCCGGTCATGTAAACACCAGTGAGATCTACACAACAACACTATGACAGCTGTTTGGAGACTTCTCTTTTCCTTTTTAGTATTATACAATCCTCCTCTTCCTCATTCTTCTTTCTCATTCTCCCCTTCCTCCTCTTTCCTTCTTCTTCTCCCCAATTCTTCTTCATTTTTGTCTGTCTCTTATTTTCCTTTCTTCTTTCTCATCCTTTCTTCTTCTTTCCGTTTCTTCTTTTTCATTTCCCCTCTTCCACTCCATTATTCTTATTACTCCTACTCCTTTTTTCCTCCCTCTCTTCCCCTTCCTCTTCTCTCTTCTTACTCCTTTTCCTCTCTTCTTATTCTCCTTATTATCCACTTATTCTCACCCTCTTCTGACTCCTAGGCCCTTTCTTCTAACTCCCTCTTCTAATATTTCCCCCTCCCTCCCTCCCTCCCTCCCTCTCTCCCCTCTCCTGTCCCATTCATATCGTTATCCCCCTTCCCTTATCAGTCTAATCTCCTACCTTCAACCCTCCAATCTTCTCTCTCCATATTCTTCTATCCCTTCCTTCCAAGACTTAATCGACACAGTTCCCTTTGCTTACTATACTCAGCTGGTCCTATAAATGAACGTATGTACAGTCGAGGCAGGATGTTATTGTTAGCGTTCGTGAAACTGTAATTTCGATCTTGTCTTTATGGTGTAATATAAGATCAAGCTATAGGTAGATGCAGTTTTTTTTTCTCCATTTATAAGGAAAATTCATCATGGGAACTTCTATGAACGTGGGACTTGGAGGGTGGTAAGAGGCGGGGGAAGGGAGAAGTAGTAGTAGCAACAGGTGTGTGTGTGTGTGTGTGTGTTTGTGTGTGTGTGTGTGTAACAGCTGAGCGGTTCTTCTGTAACATCTACCAGTCATTGTGTCATGTCATGGTCTAATCAGGAAGAAAATTGACGTTTTGGGGGGCTTTATTTCTGTATTTTCTCCGTGTTGTTTGTCCCATAAGGGAGGTGAGTGAAGGAGTGGGGTGGGGGAGGGGAGGAGGAGGAGGAGGGGAGGGGTGGTTAGGAAAAGGTAGGAGGGAGAACGAGGGAAGAACGTGAAGTGTGATGGGGTGTGGGAGGGGTAAGATGGGCGTGGGGCTGAAATGTAGCGGGCAAAGGAAGGTGGGGGAGGAGAAAGGAAGAAGTGAGGGTAGGGGAAAGAGAGAGGAGAAGGAGGGAAGAAGTGAGATGTGGAAGTTTAAAGGTGTAGGAGGGGGAAGTTTTTTTTTTACTTGGCAGGATTGAAATGCACTTCTGCCTTATCTGAATAGTCTTAACTGGGTCTTGACATTGAGTGGGTAAGTATTACTGCTGATCACTGCCACGTAAAGACTAAGGTTCACACACACAAGAGGGTATAAGGAGAGCATAGGGACACGGGAGGGGATAGGAGGTTGGTGAGGGAGAAGAGGGAGGGGGGGATGGTGAGGGAGAAGAGGGAGGGGGGGGATGGTGAGGGAGAAGGAGGAGTAGGGGAGAGCATGGACACACGGGAGGGAGAAGGAGGGGAGAGCAAGAGCAGCCCGTCCATGACCTGACCTGAAACTCCCTCCTTCCTGGTGTTACAGTATACGTCATTAGCTTTACTCCCCAATTCTACGTGTTATCGTTCAGTAAGAATTAACCTAATTGTTTCCCAAAGTTTAAACGGTTACATGTAGATATATACATCCGTAAACACAGTCATTCACACACACATGAATGCACAACCACGCATCTCTCATCCTTTCATTCCCTAAATACACTAATAGTTAGAAAAACCTTTATGTTAATCTATGGACAAATATTACTCTTGCTCTCCTCCTTCTGGTCAGTCTCATAAAGCAGTTGCTATTGACATTCCATCTTGTCGAGAGTACTGTAGTTTCTATTTTTGGCTGAGTTATTTTTTCCCACCTACCATGGTTACATCCTCTGTTCCCTGGTGGACTAGACAACTGCGACCTCGCCAAGCACATTTTGCTTGCGTGTTGGAATTTCACTCCCTTGGAAGACGAACGATGTTTACCCCGCTTGTTTTTTATTCTCTCTTTGAAAATGAAGTTGTTTCTGTGGAGACTGTACTGAAGCTGCGCTGTTTGCGCTTTAAATGAAACGAAAATAGCCGTTGATAATGTCATCTGAAGAGAAAGTTGGCGTACGAGATTTTGGCGAGAGTCCAAGGCAGCGGAAAGCCGGAGTGAATGGCGGAGCAAGTTCGCTAAGTGTTTACATCCACATTGTCACCCAAACAAAGGCACATCCTTAAAAGATACATTCTATTGGTTGTTTCTAAAGCTTTCTAGGAATACTTACCAAGAAATGAACAAAAAAAATTCCGGTCAAAATGTGGTAAAATGGGCGAAAATGAGGCTGGTTTGAGTTATCGAAGTGGTCATGCGGTCTGGTAAAACACAATACAGAAAAGTTTCTCTTTGCTGGGATTTCCACCATAAAATACTCGGGCAAGGTGTCAGTCATGATCATAGAAACAGGCGCGTGGTGCTGTACTGTTGGTAGGTACAGTTAACGACGCACACACACGGCTGGAAGCTGCTCCAAACAACCTTGTCGGGCCTCCAAGAAATGTGATCGAGTCTTGTCTACTCCTGCTGCCTTTCACCTGCACACTAAACTGGCTGGCTGGCTGGCAAACTTGGTGGCTGGCTGGCAAACTGGTTGGCTAACTTGCTGGGTAACTGGCTGAATGGCTAATTGTCTAACTGGCTGATTAACTGGTTGACTCACTTGCTGGCTGACTGGTTGGCTGGTTGACTAACTAACTGGCTGACTAACTGGCTGGCTAACTGGTTGGCTGGCTGGCTAAATGGCTGAAGAGATAGAGATATGGTGTCCACATGACTCCTTGTAATGGGTGAATAAGTTCATGGGATAGTTCTTGTGGATGGTTGACTGTAACCTTGTTTAATTAAATGGCTGGATGAATTGACACGTGTCTGGTTGGCTGGCTATCTAGGTGGGTGGATTGCCGGCGTGTCTCCCGTTGACCGGATAGATCTATTAATAGCTGACATCTGGACGACCAGGTATGATACGATTGATGGGATGTGTCTGATGGAACTATTTGTGATGAGAAAATAACTATTATTCTCTCTCTCTCTCTCTCTCTCTCTCTACTGGAGTGAAGGGAGAGAGCTCGTGCCTAACTGGTTTGACTGTCAGTAACTGGTTGACTGAGTGACCAGATCAGCTGTTCGACTAACACGATGACAGTCGTTTTCAACCATTTGTTGTCTCTTCGTGTCAATGATTTTCTAACCAGATGAGTTTGTTGCAGTAGTTGATCTCGTGTTTCTGGATAACTTACAGACTGGCTAATTTGTTATTCTTAGTGGATCTTAGCAGGATGACTGACTTTGTGACTGGCTGGATAGTTGAGTAGATGGTTGACTAACTGACTGTCTGACTGACTAACTCGATCGTAGTGAAGATGGTTGACATGACTAACTTAATGGCTGACTAATTGACTGATTGGATGGTTGACAAAATGGTTGATTAGTTGATAGATAGCGGTGAGTGGTTTAGCTGTCTGGTTGACCTCGTAGCTAACTGACTGACTGACTGGATTGTTTGGTGACTGGCTGGCTGACTGACTGGCTGACTAGCTGGCTGCATTGTTGAGGGTGTTGCAACCAAGCTCATGTTCTTGCCTCTTGTTGCACTACACTCGTGACTTGGAGGCGTCCCATCACTGTGAAAGGTGAGTTCCCTTGAGAGGGGCTCCACCTCAATGTGAGGAGAGGGAGATGTGTGATCCAAGTGAGGGGGGGGGGCAGAGGAACGGGAGGGGTATTTTAGTGAAGGGCGATGGGGAGAAAGGGGGAAGGATGGGGAGAGAAAGGGGAAGGAGATGGGAGAATGAGAAAAAGAGAGGGGAGAGATGGGAAGAAATAGAGAAAAGGTAAAAAGGAGGAGGAGGTTTATAAACTAAGGCTCTCGGAGGTATTTGTGTTAAAGAGCTAAAATGAGAGCGGGTGAGTAACTCTTGATAGATAGATAGAGAGAGAGAGAGAGAGAGAGAGAGAGAGAGAGAGAGAGATGGATGGGGGGTTGTGGGTGGTCACGTCACACACTTCCTGTTTGTATTTTCGTTCTATATAATTTTCCTTATAATCACCACCAGCGTCTTTATTTATCGTGTACTTCATATACTAAGAGGATTATTTTATTTTCCCTTCTTCGTTTGTTTTATTTCCTTTTCTTATTTTATTTTATTGGAAGGGAGCGGAGGATTTATTTTTTATTTATTTATTTTATTTTTTAGGTTTCTACGTGATTTTTTCTCATTATTCTTTATTTACTTTACAATGAAAAATGTGGTTTCCTCTTCTCACCTCTATTTTATTTTCTGTTATGTTTACAAAATGACTGTTCCATCCTAACCCTCTATTCCACATCTTTCATCTTCCCTTTCCTTCTCTTCTTATTCCTCTTCTGCCATCGCCTCTTCTTCCCACTCCTCCTCTTCCGCCTCTTCTTCTCCCCTCCTCCTCTTCCACCTCTTCTTCTCCCCTCCTCTTCCTCCTCTTCTGTCGTCCCCCACCCTCTTCTGGACCCTCCTCTTTGACGCCACCTTCCCCTGGGATCTTAGTGTCAAAGGCGGTGACCGTCTGTTGAGGGGGGGGGAGGAGACAGACTGAGAGGGGAGGAAGACAGGGAGAATGTGGGTGGTGGATGGAGACAGGGAGGAATTGAGGGTGGAGGGAGAGAGACAGGGAGGAATTGAGGTGGGAAGGAGGGAAGGCAAGGAGAATGCAGGTGGAGGGAGAGACAGGGAGGAATTGAGGGTGGGAAGGAGGAAGGCAAGGAGAATGTACAGGTGGGAGGGAGAGAGACAGGGAGGAAGTGAGGGTGGGAGGGGGGGAGGGAGACAGCGATGAAGTGAGGGTGGAAGAAAGAGAGACAGAGAGAGAGAATAAATAGGAGGAATGATGGAGGTGGAAACATCTGAAGCTATTTAACCAAAGTCTTTTTCTGGCGATAGTGTAAACATTCTTCATTCTTAAAGAGTCATTATTTTCGTCTTCAATGGATTAACTCATTTTGACACATAACACTCAAACTATTCAACGAAAAGTATATACATTTTGTTTTTGTTCTTCAGTCGATTTCCTAAGGTTATAGAAGAAGAATTATTTAGTATGCAAAGGTGTTATGTTACAGGTTCTGTTTATGTGTTTGGAAGGATATGTTGCATGGTACAGTTTCGTATTTAAAGGGTTACGCTGTATGTTGCAGGTTCTATAATTAAAGAGTTATGTTGCTGGTTCTATCTTCGTTGCAATTCGTATTTCTCTAATCTAAGGTCAACCCTGATTTATCACACTAGTAGTTTAAAAGTTCTCCTACTCAGAGTCTTCCATAATTACTTTACTAGGAAAAACCCCACAACCCAGTCATAATTACGGTTCACGTTAAGGTCTTCAAGGGATTAGGCCATTGATCTTCGGAACTAATTGCACCATCAACATCTTCAATTATCATTCTGGTTTTGATTCCACTTACAACTTGGAATAAAAATATTAATAAGACTTGATTTACATACTCAAGAAGGGTGTTTTATCATAGTGCTTTAAGTTCAGTGTGGTTAGGTTACCTCTAGGTTAGGTTAGGTTGTGTTTAGGTTAGGTTAGGTTAAGTTTAGGTTAGGTTAGGTTAGGTTTAGGTTAGGTGTGGTTGTGTTGTGTTGTCTTCAAGGATGTGAAATATCGTCTGCACTCGTGGGTATAAATCACGGTCGGAATTGTAGGATGTAAGAGGCTGAAATCAACACCCAAAGATCTCAGGTGTGTTGGGGAGGTGAAGGTTGTCTTTGTTATGGCGAGAGTTAGTGACGCAAATGTAAGGAAATGTACGATTATTACTCCACACACACACACACACACACACACACACACACACACACACACACACGTATATACAGACAAACACCCATACGTCCACATACACACACACACACACACATACACACACACACACACACACACACACACGTATATACAGACAACGCCCATACGTCCACATACAGACAGATACACACACACACACACACACACACACACACACACGTATATACAGACAAACACCATACGTCCACATACAGACACACACACACACACACACACACACACACACACACACACACACACACACACACACACACACACACACACACACACACACGTATATACAGACAAACACCCATACGTCCACATACACACACACACACACACATACACACACACACACACACACACACTGCCGCATAGTATAAATCAAAAGCTATCTGCCTACGTCACAATCAAAGACTTAGGGTGGGAGACAAACCCCAAAAAAAAACCCACAACGTTAAGGGAAGAATCCTATGGTCTGTAATTTTCTTGATATATTGCAAATTGATCTACTGCAACGCTAGATAATAAATAACTTAAAATGGTGGCGTCAGTCGTCCTCAACTCTCCCTCGATGGAACATAAATTCGTCCATGTTGGTTGTTTTTGGTCGTATTTCGGGAGTCACTTATATCAGGACCCGGAACAAGGCTATAAACGAGGCGGACTGAACCTATCCTTAGCTATGTTATCTGAACCTGACTTAACCTAACCTTTGGTGTGTTATTTTGACCTGACTTAACCTAACCTTAGTTAAGTTGTCTTCACATGACTTAACCTAACCTCAGTTACTAAGACCTAACCTAAATAAAACATCGCTTAACTTGCTACTAACCTAACATAATCTACTGTAATAAAGAAAATAGGAGTGTGTATGTGTGAGAGAGAGAGGGAGAGAGAGAGAGAGAGATAGATCCAGGTACACTAAGAAAAAGCTAAGAATGCCACACGTACATTATTTAAGTGCAGTGTGTCCGCCAGCCACTCTGATAATTCTTGAAATGAAATAAATCCCGTGTACCAAACTGACTTATCGTCCAGTCTATCACGCGAGAACTTCCTCTCACTGGCCAGTTCACCAAGTACGACTTATCGTCATTGGCCAGTTCCTTGGGTACGACTTTCCCTTAATGACCAGTTCCTTGGGTACGACTTCCCCTCACTGACCAGTTCACCAGACGAGACGTCCCCCTCACTTCACACTCACCTCGAGAATCTTAGAAAGGTCGTAACTTGATATGCTAGAGCGCAGCTAAATGACTGACTGACTGACTTGAGTATTATGATAATTTAAATAGAAGTCAATGTTAAAATATTTCAGGCTTACAGTATACAAATTTCAGGAAGAATTATACTTAGACAAATATACAATAAACTGTATCATTGCTACTCTTGTTTCCTTATATTAGACAGCCACTTTTTTTTTTAATTTCGACCAATGATAACCTCGCGTCTCCATTTTTTAATCGATAATTGGCTAATCGGTTAACGGTGTCCAGCTTCTCGAACATGTACTACTGACCTTCATCACCTGAGTGTACAGGAGGGATAAATATATATAATCTTATTTATTTATTTTACTGACTCGAATGATAAGGTATTTTTTTTGTACACCAACTGCCTCACCTATAACGAGTAGACCAACTGCCTCACCTATAACTGGAGTAGACCAGCTGCCTCACCTATAACTGGAGTAGACCAGCTGCCTCACCTATAACTGGAGTAGACCAGCTGCCTCACCTATAACTCGAGTAGACCAGCTGCCTCACCTATAACTCGAGTAGACCAGCTGCCTCACCTACAGTATAACTCGGGTAGACCAGCTGCCTCACCTACAGTATAACTCGGGTAGACCAGCTGCCTCACCTACAATATAACTCAAGTAGACCAGCTGCCTCACCTACAGTATAACTCAGGTAGACCAGCTGCCTCACCTCTATAACTCAGTAGACCAGCTGCCTCACCTATAACTCAGGTACACCAGCTGCCTCACCTATAACTCGAATTTTCAGCTGCCTCACCTATAACTCAGGTACACCAGCTGCCTCACCTATAACTCAGGTGCACCAGCTGCCTCACCTATAACTCAGGTACACCTATAACTCGGGTACACCAGCTGCCTCACCTATACCAGCTGCTGGCACACCAACTGCCTGCCACACCTGTAACTCAGGTACACAACTGCCTCACCTATAACTCAGCACCAGCTGCCACACCTGTAACTCAGATACACCAGCTGCCTCACCTATAACTCAGGTACACCAGCTGCCTCACCTGTAACTCGGGTACACCAACTGCCTCACCTATAACTCGGGTACACCAGCTGCCTCACCTGTAACTCGGGTACACCAGCTGCCTCACCTATAACTCGGGTACACCAGCTGCCTCACCTATAACTCAGGTACACCAGCTGCCACACCTATAACTCGGGTACACCAACTGCCTCACCTGTAACTCGGGTACACCAGCTGCCACACCTGTAACTCGGGTACACCAACTGCCTCACCTATAACTCAGGTACACCAGCTGCCACACCTGTAACTCAGATACACCAGCTGCCACACCTGTAACTCGGGTACACTAGGGGCGGGAGGATATATCTTCGTATTGTACAGTCACAGTAAGGTTTTGACACCATCTTGAAATTATTTAAAAGATATAATTAAATGTTCTCTCTCTCACTTTTTCAGGTAAGGAGGAGCAAATAACGTAAGACTGTTCCAGGATCCGGGCCAAAGTCACCCCACGGTATGTAATATAAGACAAGCTTTTCTTTTTGGCGTATATATGTTTGTTTGTTCGTCCCTCGTGTGTATAGTCTCTCGCACACATACGGTACATCCTGTCTGACTCTTGGGCAAAATAAGAATAAATATTAAACTT
This sequence comes from Homarus americanus, assembly GCF_018991925.1. Taxonomy (NCBI): domain Eukaryota; kingdom Metazoa; phylum Arthropoda; class Malacostraca; order Decapoda; family Nephropidae; genus Homarus; species Homarus americanus. Next base: position 613,049 of record NW_024746240.1, read on the forward strand.
GGAAGTCATAAACTTTTGCTTTTGGACAGCACCATTTACTGGAAGCTCATAGTTACTGGTTGTTGAAAACACGCTTCATAGGAAGGTGTTCAGAATGAGTGTTTATCCGAAGCAGGAGGCCATTTCAATTCCAATAAGTTCTCGGAATCCGCAGCTCTTTAGGAAGTCCCGCAAATATTAGTTCTTGGAATCAAACAGCCGTTTGAATGTAAAGCAAACTTATTAGTTCATGGACCTGCATTTCCTTTAAAAGCAAAAGAAGTTCCTGATCCTCGGACCACAGCTCTGCCGGAGGCCACAAAACCTCTAGTTCACTGACCACACAGCTGGACCAAAGAGTTCTGTGGGAGGCTCTCTGTCTCCATAATTCTTACTTACTTGGTAAACGCAATACATTGGTTCACAGCCCATCCATCTCACTAAGGAAATTCCGAGAACTACTTCATTAACCTAGGTTCTGAATGGAAGGTGAAATTGTAAAACGTGGGCACTGTGGAATAGAGGGACAGATAATGTTTACTGCGCACAGAGAGCCTCGCGCGTCCTACCTCACTCTCGTAATCAAGATTACTATTGTAAGAAGTGCATTGCTGGCGATATGAAGTTATCAGGTCACCAGCAGATGCTGTTTGATAACATTATCTTCATTCCATTCTGTCCTCACTTCTTGTCGCGTTATACAAGGGGTCAGATTTTATCCTTATCGATCCAGTTCTCAAGTCGACTTACGTGAAAGACCAGATTCTATCTAAATCGATCTATTTCCCAAATCGACCTACGGTATATAAAAAGCTAGATTCTCTATCTTCTTAATTGATACAATTTTCAAGTACACTTCACAGGAAAGGTCAGATACTACCCATGTTTAGCTGCTAATGTTAGTTCTCCAACTTGCACTACCCTACTGTTCTAAACTGCCTGAAGCATCTCGTATGCTTTAGCTTCTCCCCAATATGGTGCACCTGTCGCCAGCCGGGTGATTGAGCTCGTCGATCAGGTACGAAGGGTACCATTACCCGCGTACAAAAACCATCGCCTGTTTCAGTTCTAAAAGTATTTCGCCTGCGGATTTCTCAATACTCTGATGACAATCTTCTGAAGGTGTCTTGCCGTTCTGTGACGTAATCCCCCAGCTACCACAGCGGGGTATAATGATGGTAAAAATGACCCGCACCCACTGCAACATGCCCTTTGAAATTACCCCCTTGTCGTTGGGTGAAACAAGGTCCAGTTTACCTGTGGCTTATTCGTGACCTGGAGAGTCGGCGGGGTGGTGAGGGATTAACCTTTGAGAGAGAGGGAGAGAAAGAGATAGAGAGAGAGAGAGAGAGAGGTCCGAGACGCAGTTTGTGCATGGCCAGCCATCAGTGGTCCCATCTACAGGGTCCACACTCACGGTGCCTCCACTACATATTTTATGGCCCTTCCTCTCCGGGGCTATTTCAACCCCGGGTACAAGATATTCTAGGCACTACGAATTCAGTAAATTTTTTCTTTTATTTACGATTCCCCTCTCTGTCGTTAATCTTTTTTCTTTGCAGTTTTCTTTGTGTTTCTTCCGTGTTGTCGTATTATAAAGTTTACGTATTAGGGCGTAAGGAATTTTTTTGAGAATAATCTTCTCTCTGACTCTTCCTCTCTTTATTATTTTCTCTCATCCCCTGTTTACTGGCAGGATTTGTTTTAATTCTGTGTATTCAATTATTTACGCTTTAATTTTCTGATAATGATAATCCTATTATTATTATTATTATTATTATTATTATTATTATTATTATTATTATTATTATTATTATTATTATTATTATTATTATTATTATTAATTTCGTATTGATGCGTATTAATTGCTAAGTTTTATCATAATTCTAAAAAAAAATTATTTAATAACTTATTTTTTTACAGTTTTCCAAGATAATGTTTATTTCGAAATTACTTGGTCTCAGTATTAAGGA